>NW_007067389.1:20322-41972 GCF_000164805.1 Carlito syrichta | reverse complement strand
CCGCCCTCTCTCTCTCTCCCTCCTCTCCCTCCCTCTCCCCCTCTCTCCCTCCCCCCTCTTCCCCTCCTTTCTCTCTCCCCCTTTCCTTCCTTCCTTTCTTTCTTTCTCAGTCTTACTCTGTCAGCCAGGCTAGATTGAAGTGGCACACTCATGGCTACTACAGCCTCGACCTGGCTTCAGGCGATCTTTCTACCTGCCTTCTAAGCAGCTGGAACTACAGGTGCATGCCATCATACCTGGCTAATTTTTTGTAGAGATTTCATGAATTGCCTACTCTAGTCTCAAACCCCTGGGCTTAGGCAGTCTTCTCACCTCAACCTCCTAAAGTGCTGGGATTACAGTCGTGAACCACTGTGCCAGGTTACTTCATCTTTTTTTTTTGAGTTGGAGTCTCACTCTGTCGCCCAGACTGAAGTGCAGTGGCCGCTTCCGGCCACTGCAGCCTCGACCTGCTGGGCTCCGATGATCCTTCTGCCTCAGCCTTCTGTAGCTGGAACTACAGGCGTGCACTACCACGCCCGGCTAATTTTTGATTTATTGTAGAGATGAGATCTCGCCAAGTTGCCCAGGCGGGTCTCAAACCCACGGGCTCAGGCAATCCACTCACCTCAGCCTCCCCAAGTGCGGGATTACAGGCTGAGCCACCGAGCCTGGCTTACTTCATCTTTTTATTTATTTTATTTTATTTTATTTTTTAATTTTTTGAGTTGGAGCCTCACTCTGGTGCCCAGACTGGAGTGCAGTGGCCGCTCCCAGCCACCGCACCCTCGACCTGCTGGGCTCCGGCGATCCTTCCACCTCAACCTTCCTGAGTAGCCAGAATTACACGCACATGCTACCACGCCCGGCTAATTTTTTTTTTTTGTAGAGATGAGGTCTCGCCTGCCCAGGCGGGTCTCGAACCCGTGGGCTCAGGCAATCCACTCACCTCAGCCTCCCAAAGGCGCAGGATTACAGGCTGAGCCACCGAGCCAGCTACTTCATCTTTTTAATGGGAAGTGATTATGTGAATTAATGCCTGTTGTTTGATCAGCTGACTCAAAGTCACCTGAAGGTTTGGTTTGTTTTGGTTTTAAATGCAGATCCTAGGAAATTCCTGATTATAGACCCCCTGGAGATACTGTTGTAGTAGGTGTGATAGAGACCTTGAACTCCATTTTTTAAAGACTTTTTTAGAACTGTCAGGTTTATACCAAAGTTAAAAGGACAGTGCAGTAATTTCCCATATGCCCTGCCCATGCACATGCATGGTCTCCCTGCCATCAACATACCCTACCAGAGTCACAACTTTGTCACAACTGATGAACCTGCATTGACATGTCATTGTCATCTATAGTTTATGTTTGGGCTCACTGGGTAATTTAGAAAGAAAAGAAATGTATTTCTTAGTTTTGGAGGCTGAGCAGTCCAAGGCCGAAGGGCCACAACTGGTGAGGGCCTTCTTATTGCATCATACCGTGGTGGAAGGCATCACATGGCAAGGGGGGCAACAAACTGACTCTTACAGCAAATCTACTCTTGTGAAATTAACCCATTCCCATGATAACCCATTAATCCATGAATGGATTAATCCATTTATAAGGGCAGAGCCTTCATGACCCAATTACTTCTTAAAGGCCCCACCTCCTGATACTGTTACAGTAGAGATTAAATTTCAACATAAGTTTTGGAGGGGACAGATGTTCAAACCATAGCATCCTGCCCCTGACCCCTAAAACTCATGTCCATCTCACATACAAATACATTCATTGCATCCCTGTTGCCCCAAAGTCTTAACTCATTCCAGCACCAACTCAAGAGTCCCAAGTTCCATCTGAATCAAATGTGGGTGAGGCTCAAGGTACAATTCAACTTGAGGTAAATTCCTTAACAGTGGTGAACCTGCAAAATCAAACAAATTGTCTACTTCTGAGACACAACAATGAGACAGACATTCCCATTTCATAGGGGAGATGGCAAAAAGAAAGGGCCTTGGCAGGCCCTAAGTAAGCCCAGCACCCATTAGGAAAAACATTAGGTAGTAAGGTTCCAGAATAATCTTTGACTCTATCTGTGTCCTACTTCCTGGATATGCTGGGTTTGGCCCCCAAGACCTTGCCAGTGCCAACACTATGGCTCTCCTGGGCCTAGCCCAGGCCTCAACCCTCACAGGCTGGGGTCAGGCACTGTGGTCTTCACAGGCCAGAGCTGCATGCTGGTGGATCTGGAGTTCCAGGGTCTTGGTGGTGGCCCCACTCCTATTGCCCTACTAGACATTGCCCTAGTGGGGGCTTCCTCTCCCAGCTCTGACTCTGACTCCATATTGGCATTAATCCATTAATCCACGAATGAGCTCTGTTCTCATGACCCATCATCTCACCAAGGCCCCCTTCTCAATACTGTTATATGGAGAATTAAGACTCAGTGTGACTTTTGGAGGGGACAGAATTCAAACCATAGCACCTTTTATTGCTTTTCCCCCCATCTTATTGCATTAGCTAGTATTTCTAGTACAGTGTTGAAAAGCAGTAGTTAGAGGGACAGCACAGCATTCCTTCTTCCTGATCCTAGTTGGTAAAGCTTTAAGTTTCTCCTCATTAAGTATGACAGTTGTAGGTTTTTTCAGATATTCTTCATCAAGTTCAGGAAGTTCCCCTATATTCCTTGTTTACTGAGCGTTTTTATTATGAGTGAATTTTGGATTTTGTCAGATTTTTTTGTGCATCTACTGATATGTGACTTTTCTTTAGCCTGTTGATGTGATAGATTGTCACTTAATTTTGTTTCATTGATTTCTGCTCTAATCTCATTTCTTTTCTTCTGCTTATTCAGATCTAATTTACTTTCCTTTTTCTGATTCCTTCTTGAATTCTTGTTTTTAAGAATCTCTGCAAATGACTCTGGCACACTTCCAGATGTAGGTGCCAGTATTTCCCTTTCAACTTCCAGCATTTTACAGAAAGAAGAACTGGGATCAAAGGGACTGTGATTTGCTTGAGGTCATCATGTGTACTGCTATATATAAGTGCATCCTCTGGATGTGTTGAATTCCCCTCTATTAATCGTATTGATGAATCTGTATAATCTTATCCTTGATGACTGATTAATCTAATCTCCCTTTCACAGCCTTACTTCTTGTGTTATGTTAACCTATGTTAAGGTGAAAACATTTGCCATGTTAATTATGTTCCTCTTCTGTTCTTAAGACTTTCCCACATGGTGGACACTAGTCGTGTTGGGGGACAATTGCCTGGTTAACAGAGTGTGAGTTTTCTTTGATAGGAAAACCCTTATGTTCTCCATGAGTGTCCTGTGATGCTTTTTAGACAGTTCCAGTGGACACTGTTATATGAACCAATGCAGGTCCACCATTTTTTTGGATAGCTGTTTTGACTCTCAGCAACATTTCCATTGAAATGGAAAGAATCTTACAGTGGTTTTTGCTTGGTTATATTTGCAGTTCTTATTATAGCTTTTATAAATAAGCTTTAAATGACCCTATTGTGATCTAATTACAACCATTAGTAGAAAGGATTATACCAAAGAAAGAAACATGTTTTCTATTATAAATATTATAACATGTCATAATACAGATGCCCCTCAACTTACTCTTGGACTATGTCCCAATAAGCCCAATGTAAAGTCAAACAGTCATTAAGTTGAACCATTGTTAAGACCAGAATGTTCTCTACTTATGGTGGGGTTATGTCCCAGTAAGCCCATCGTAAAGCCAAAAAATCCCAAGTTAGGGACTGTCTGTAATTTCACTGATGCTAATAAAATGTTTTTGATGTTGCTAGAAGATAGCTGATTGGTTATTTATTTATATATTTTAATTTTATATTTTAAAGATGTAGGGTACAATTCAGGGTTAGGTGTACACATGTTCATTATGCAGGTACCCTTGTTGATGAG
Source organism: Carlito syrichta (assembly GCF_000164805.1). Lineage (NCBI taxonomy): Eukaryota > Metazoa > Chordata > Mammalia > Primates > Tarsiidae > Carlito > Carlito syrichta. Next base: position 38,078 of record NW_007067389.1, on the reverse strand, counting down.
GTGTGCCCTCCACTCCCCTGGCAGTTTCCTAGTACTGCCAATCCTACCTCCCTTCCCCTGGCAGTTTCCCACTACTGCCAGTCCCTTTCTTAAAGTATTATAATAATTGTTCAAGGTCCGCTTATGAATGAGAACATGTGAAACTCAGTTTTCTGTTTCTGTGATAGATCACTGAGTATGATAGACTCTAAATCCATTCAATTTGCTGCGAAATCCGTATGTTTTTCCTTCTAATATTCCATTGTGTATGTATACCAATTTTTTTTAATCCAGTCCAGTTTCAGTGGGCAACACGGTTGGTTCCATGTTTTTGCTGTTTTGAATAGAGCTGTAATAAACGTGTGTGCGAGTATCTTTTTGGTAGAATGATTTGAGTACCTCCGGGTATATTCCTAATAGGGGGATTGCTAGGTCATATGGAAGATCAATTTCTAGTTCTTTCAGAAATCACCACACTGTTTTCCAAAGAGGTTGTACTAGTTTGCATTCCCACCAGCAGTGTAGAAGCATTCCTTTTTCTCCACATCCTCACCAGCATCTGTTGCTGTTTGTTTTATTTATGTTGGCCATTCTTTTGGGGTTAGTAGTATCTCAGTGTGATTGATGATGATTAGTGAGGCTGAGCACTTTTTCGTGTGTCTTTTGGCTGCTCGTATATCTTCTTTTTGAGAAGTATCTATTCATGTCTTTTTGCCCACTTTTTAATGGGGCTGTTTGTTTTTTTCCTTTCAGCATGTTTGAGTGTCTTGTAGATCCTACATGTTAGGCCTTTGTCAGATATACAGTTGGCAAATGTTTATTCCCGGCCTGGGCTGTCTCCCTACTCTCTTGATGGTTTCTTTTGGAAGCTGGTTATTTAACCTGGTAATTACCATTCTGCCTTGTCTTAACAAAATGGTATAATATAATATAAAGTGTTCTTAAATGTATCATTTGTGTTTTTTAAAAATAACATTCGTTTTTCTAATAACACAGGTAATGCTTATTTGTTACATAAAATTTAAAACTCAGAAAGGAAGATTTTTAAAGTCACTTGTAATTCTACCACCTGAAGATCATTGTTATTTAGGTATATGGCCTTTCAGGCTTTTTAAAAGTATACTTGTGTTGTGTGGTAAGTTATTTCTAATTTCATTCCATTTTTGAGTTATGTTTAAGTGAATGCAACACAAATTTGCTAATTAACATTTTTCATGCCTTTTAAATATGACATGGTATGCCTGTATCTTTCAGTAATTGGTATTCTTTTGTAGATTTTCTTTCTCTTGGACTTTAGTTTTTTGTGTTTTTCTTCCTTCTACTGACCTTCTTAAAAATTAGAGTACATTGTTATTTGGGAGATTATTTCTCTTTTACAAAATTTATATAATATGCACAAAAGCCCAAGAAGCTTAGACACACATACTGGGCAGAGTTCTACAAACTTTTCAGCAAAGTAAGCAAATAGGAACATCTTCAGCTTCAGAAAGAAAGCAAAGCAAACTGGCGCAAAACCTCCTGTACAGTGCAGGTGTGTTGACAGTTCTACTTATATAAGTCACCACAATAGGCAACTTCATGGAGAGAGAAGACAAAGTAGGGTTGTTGGGGTTGGGGAAAGTGAAACATGAGGAATTACTCTTAATGGATGCAGAGATTCTGTTTGGGATGATGGATGAGTTCTGCTAATGGATGGTGGTGATGGCTGCAAACAAGGTGAATGTTAACACCACCGAACTGCACCTAGATATGAAAATGGTCAGTGTTGTGGATATATATCTTACCATAATATCTTATAAATGATTGTTTAATAAAAAGTTATACATTTTGATGTTGATTTATATTTTGCCTTCCTTCAAAAACTCATCTTAGGCAGTTAATAACTGAGAGGTGTGCAACACATCAGAATATGAAGAGAGGAGATTGGTGCCCAGAGACAGAGATATTGGGCCAAGAGAGGAGGGCAGAAGCATACGGGGAAGCCAGGCTTCTGCCTGTTATTATAAGGTGGTATTCCATTGTTTCCTAGTAATCAAACTAGAATAAATAAGCCATACATCTCTTAAGGAAGTATTGTGGATATATATCTTACCACAATTTTCTAAAAGCACTTAAAGAATCCTATTGCAATACAAGAAATCATTGCCTCTCTCTAACAGTTTTAATATTTAAGCCCCAGTTACTTATCATTCAATATGGAAAATCCTCTTTTCCTCCCAGTTGCAGCATTTTCCTTGCAAAAGGCCCAGAGCTTGTGATATGGAGGGACAGGCCCACCCTGTGTGCCTCATTGAGAAATATCTAGAATATTATTTCAAAACACCAAGAGCTCATAAAAACAAATTCTTCAAATTTTCTTGAAAGCGTATTCAATTTTAGAAACAGACTCAAAAAACTAATCATGTCTTTTCCCCATGAATGCTTTATTGAGCTTTGTTGACCTATATAAGGGTTAGAGGCGGGGGGCAGGGGGGAGCATGGAGGGGGGTGGAGTGGGGGATTAGAAAGATTAGTTGGCCACCACTCCTAAAAATATCAGAGTTTTTTTTTCCTTAATCATGTAACTGTAACCTTCTGTCTACTCAGAGCAAACTGAGATGAAATCTGAAGAATGCATTTCCATTTTTTACTACATTTTACTATAAATACAGACAGAATGATAATTACATATGTAACGGAGTTCCTTAAATCCCTAACATATTTTAAAACTTGAAAAATTTCAGAATAATTGTCTAATAATGTCTTATAAATGATTGTTTAATAAAAAGTTACAAACTTTATTGTTGATTTATATTTTGCCTGCCTTCAAAAACTTGACCTAGGCAGTTAACTGAGATGTGTGCAACACATCAGAATATGAAGAGAGGATAATGGTGTCCAGAGACACTGGGCCAAGAGAGAAGGAGGACAGAAGCATACAGGCAAGCCAGGCTTCTCTCTATTATGATAAAATGGTGTTCCATTGTTTCCTAGTAATCAAACTAGAATAAATAAACTATACATTTCTTAAGGAAATTAAAATGTGTTTATCAGTAACCAGTTCCCACAATTACAAACATATCCTTCCTAGTGGCTATCATGCCAGCAGGGCAGCACTGCTGCCTTCCTGTCAGGGCTGTCGAAAAGTAGAATTGGGTGGAATTGTGCTGTCTTCTGACCAAGGCCTTCATACTGCCCCAGCTTCTGGAGGCCCACAGAGCCCCTGGTTGGGACAGGGGCCTCATAGTGCTGGGTTTTGACCAAAGCGTCCTCCTGTTATCTCCTCTGCAGGGTGAATTTTCTTATAAGTGTTATTTGAGCAAAGGATTTAACAGCTGAAAAGATATTTGAAAACCACTGGCCTAACATAAGAGTCTGGACCACTGCATGATAAAAGTTCACCTAAGAGCTCCTGAAGTCTGCCCTGGCTTCCTTGAGAAAGAAGCCCTGTAGTACATGAGTCACAAAGGGACAACTCAAAAAACCCCAGGCCAGGAACTAGGAGGCCTGAGATTTCTCTCTCCTTTGCCACAGATCAACTCTGTCACCTTGAGAAAGTGTCTTGGGCCCTGAGATGTCTTACCTCATCTATAAAATGAGAGTGATGGTGTTTACTAAGAACTTGTCCAGCACCAAGAGTGTTTTGATTCTATTTCTGGCCTCAGTGATGGCAGAGAATTTACCATCTGTCAAAAGAAGGAACCATTGGAGGAAGAAATGACCATGCTTTCGATAGAGGAAACGTTTGGTTCAGGGCAAGTGGCTCCATGTTGAGAGCCACCTTCTCTCTGCAGCATGCCCAGGTCAGGGGAGGGTGGTGCATGCCGGCATCTGAGCAGGTTGCTGAGAGGCTCACTTTCATGTGAAGGTCATCAGAAGCACCTGTGATGTGGCTTGCGGTAACAGGTCTAGCAGAGGTGGGCTGGAAGATGGTGAGCTATCTTGTCAGGGAGGAAAGCCTTACAAATACTAGCAAAGGCAGTTTGTATGAACAGAAGCTATAAAAAAAAAGACAATGACATTTTTTTAAAAACTGTACTTCATTAGCACAGGTTTGGCCTTACCAACACAGGAAAGGCATTTTTACACTAATTAGTCATTGTGAAAAATTAACCTTGGAATTACGTTTAAAATTCACTATTTGTAACTGAGTGGAAAATATGAACAAAAACTGCTGAAGATGTTGCCAACCTTTAATGACCAGGTGTCATCCTGTTGCAATAAGCTTTCCATGAAAATGTTAAAAACTGCTTTTTGATATCTCATTTAGCAATTAAGATTCTTTCATATTTCTTAGAATTATGTAATAATTTTATGTTTTTTAGAATAAACTCAGCAACAATGTACAAAGATATCCTAATCTATATGGACACACAAAGGAAAATATAAATTTAAATCTTTTTGTTCCTTGCAACTCTTTCCATAAATGATCAGTCAGTTCCTTGTTATTTAAAACTTTAATTTTGGACAGTCAAAATTGTTACCTCTTGAGTGATTTGGATTGGGTAAGTTGTTTGACAGCCGTGGAAGCAGAGCATTCATTTCAACACCTGTTGACTGTCTGTGTATGAGACACCGCTCAGCATCTGCGGGGATACAGCCAAGCCTGTCCCAGAGAACATTCACTCCTGGGAGTGAGGTCAGGTCTTCTGAGAGGACGACAGGTCTCCTTGGGTTAGTCTGTGAAGGGGATTGGGGCAACCCACAGAAGCAGCTTAGAGGAGATAAGACTTTCAGTTCACAGAGAGAGATTGCGACAAATATTCCAGGCTGGTGGAACCAAGAACAAGACACAGGGGTGGGCAGAGGTGTGTGGCATTGACTCTTGGAATAGGCTAATAAAATACTGAATTACAACCATCCCTCAGTATCCCCAGGGGAATGGTTCCAGGCGCCTTCTCAGATGTCAGAGTCCACAGATGCCCATGTCCCCAGATACAATGATGTCTTTGCAGGTAGCCTATGCACATCTTCCAGTATAATTTAAATCATGTCTGTATTACTTGTAATACCTGGTGCAGTATAAATGCATGTGAATAGTTGTTATACTAGCCTCATTTTCTCTTCACATCTGTTTAGAAAGTTCAGGTGCATAGACATATTCAGATCTTAAATGTAGACATCTCTTCATTGTTTCCCAGTGTTGTGTTCATTGCAGATGTAAAGTTGACAGGAGTCTAATTCTCATCCCTTCCTAGTGATGAGTCTTTTCATGCTCTCAAGTGCTTGGAATTTTTTTTTTAATCCTTGTCATTATAAAAATTTCACCAGGATTTTTGGGTATAAGTCTTTCCCTTTTAATCTCAGCATTTTGTGGAACCTCCCACCTGGGGATGCATGCCTTATTTCATCACCTTCAGTGCCTCTGTCATCTGTGTGTCCCGGAACAGGGGCTTAGCAGTCGGGACATGGCCCTGTGTCTCATGATGATGCATGTGGATGCTCCATTTCCTGGTCTATTTACTGTTCTCTAGGATTCTTTGAACTCGTCTCCTAGGTTAAAGCTTTGGTCCCCACAGCATCTAATTTTAAGTCCACCCATAAAGTGAATTTTTTCAGTGATCATATTTTTAATTTCCAAAATTTTTTGTTTTCCAGTTGTTCCTTTTATGATAGACTATTCTTGTTTTAAGTCTGAGATATTCTTAACTTGAGCATACAAAATAGAGGTTTTATTTGTTTTAATTCTGCCCCATGAATTGTATTTTTGTCCATTACTCTGTGATGACTGTTTTGTGTTGATTTTTCTCAGTTCTTTTCTTTTGTGGTGTATTTTCCTCCTGTGACCTCAAATTTCTTTTTGACCCATATGCTGCCCACATCAGACTGGAACTCTGCTTGAATTATTACAGTCTCAGGCAGGAGCCTTCATGGCATTCAGCAGGTCTCCCCTGGAAGACCTGCCACTGTATGTAAAGACTCTGGTGACCTGGTTTCCTACATACAATGTGTTGTGACCATTTTCCAATGCCAAAGAGTCTAACATACTACTTTCACCGGTTGCATAGTTTTCATCATTATATTGTTTATTCATGCTCTTATTCATGGGCATTTGATTTTTCCAACTTTTCATTAAATAACATTATGAATAACATCTGTGCATGCATTTTTATGTATCTGATAATTTGCATAATGTTAATTCTGAGAGTGAAGTGTGTAGGTCTTGAAAAACTTCTGATAGACATTGCTCAGTCATCTTTTAGAAGATCGTAACAACCCTCACATAAAATTACCTTGTACCTCACACTCTTGAGAGTGATGGATAATGTTCTTTTTAATCTTTGCTAAATGATATATATGAAATAGCATTTCATTACTTTTTGAATTTGCATATTTGGACATTTTCATGGGTTTCTTTTGTGAATTGACTCTTGATGTCCTTCACCTGTTTTCTGTTCACCATTTTGTTTTGCCTTGAGAGACTTTATTTTGGGAGTATTAACCCTTTGTCATGTGTGTTGCAAGTTTTATTCTCAGTTTGTGCCTTTAAGTTTTTTATTATGTACCTTTTGCTAAACATGCTTTGATGTTGTATGTATAAAGCTACCCACGCCCCTGTCCAGATGAAATTTCATTTTTATACTTGGCTTGCTTATGATTTCTAGCTTTACATTAAGCCTTAAAGTCCTTGTAAATTTACTTTGGAATGTGATTTGAGTAGGGACACATCTTTGTTTTTCTCTGAGATAATAATCAGCCAGCACCTTTTTAATTGATTGGTCATTCATCCTTTTCCCACCAATTTGAAATCTTGCCTTTGTCATATACTAAGCATTTTATATGTATGTGTATATCTGCCTAAAAATAACGTCCCAGACACATTTTAGAATTCCTGAACTTCCTAGTGAGCCTGCTCTTACTCTTCTGTTCCTAGAAAGCCCTGGAGTTGTAATACTTAACCTGCTGTGTTAGAATCCTATCCACTGACTGATTATTATACTAATTCTTAAAAATTAAAGCTTCCTCCCCAGATATTCCCCTTATCAGAGCATTCTGTTATCAGCCAAAGATTTGTTTTTGTCAGCTCACAACCTGCCAGGAGTAAAGGCAAATAGTGGTAAGTTGAGGTTCAGGCATTATGATTCTGAAGAGTTCTGAGAGGTTTCAGAGGTAGGAAAGTTTTACCATCTTCTTTTGTGGTGGGGGAAATACTAGAAAACTTTGAAAAAACAAAGAAAATAACAGTATTTGAACTTTGAAAAGCAGCCAGAATGCTCCTAAGTTAGCAATATTTCACAAATTACACCTTGTACTGGAACTTCTCTAAGAAATGCACAGTATGTTGTCCAATACTAAAGACTCATTGACTTTTAAATGGATAAAACTACAGCACTTTGAGTCAGACCTGGGAGTTAATCGTAGTTTCTGAATGCCACTGGTTACTGGAGCAGGCCTACCCACGTGTGGCCATTACGTTCTGTGTCCTGCTGTTACAGGGCTTGGGCCACGCAACTGGTGAGGCCCGATTTCACCATGAGTTTCCAGAAATGAAGGCATATTATGTCCTGGAGGTCAGGTGTGAAGTGTGTGTCCTCCTTTGTGAGCGACTGTAGCAAACTGACTTGGTGTAGGGATTTTGCTGAGAAAATCATTACTGATGTTCACAGAGCTGGCTAGTGGATCTAAGGCATGAACTTTAAGTTCTTCAGTTAGCTTCATGGCCTTCATTGAGTGTTATCTAATTATCCCTTTTCTTTTTTTCAGGCTCCTTTTGCACTAAATAAGTGTTTTCCTAAATGTGTTCTGTAGGGAATCATTGCCACAAGGTGCTCTGGAAGAGATCTCAGGGTCCCTGGTTAAGTCAGTTAAAGAAAGACTATGTACTGGATCCTCTCTAAGAAATGCACAATGTGTTGTCCAAAGGTTCTAAGATGTTTCCTTTACAGGGGAAAAAAAAATCCTTAATCTTTTGGGCTCATTTCTGGACATTTCTAGGAACTTTTTCAGGAAACCCAGTTGAACACCTGTATCAGCTGCTGTCCATACAAAGTTCTGAGGAAAGCCATGGTGTGTTCATCTTCTCTGCAGGATGGGTGCTGCGGACAATATCTACAAGGGACGGAGCACCTTTATGGAAGAACTGTCTGACACAGCAGAAATCATCAGAAAAGCAACACCACAGTCCTTGGTGATTCTGGATGAGCTGGGGCGCGGCACAAGCACACATGATGGGATTGCCATTGCATATGCCACGCTGGAGTACTTCATTAGGGATGTAAGTGCCTGCTTCTTAGGCAAACTCATCTTCAGTTAATGTTGACAGATCATAACTGTGTGTGTGTATGTGGTATTTTGACAGATATAAACAACGTGAATGTTTAAATCAAGCCAACTAATGCATCCATCACCTCATGTGTCATTCTTTGTGGTGAGACATTTGAAATGTGTTCTGTCAGTTATTTTGAAATATATAAAATCTTATTATTGACTGTAGTCATAATGCCTTCATGCAGTTCCTGCATGCCCTCTTGTACGTGGAAGACATATTCTATATAAATTATTTTCCTGAGCTCACTCTCTGTATACTCAGAATTGTCCTTACTGATTATAATTGGCCCTAGCCCTGCAGCTGATCATTAAATGCTGTTCGCTGAGTTCAGAGAGACTGACCCTAAGTAATGTTTGAGGTTGTTTGAGTTGTCTTCCTTTCTCTTGCCAAATCACAGTGAATCTAGTTGTATGAGGAAGGTATCCACCAGGACTGTGTTTTGTTGTTATTGTCCTTGGTGACCTCTGAATCAAAAGCAAGTCCCAACCACTTGCAGCCAGACTCTTGGAGGAAGGACAAGGATTGGTGCCATTTCTACTCTGGGGAGTACTTGTTCTCACTGACATCCTAAAAAGCTCAGTGTTCGTATCACTCTGGGTCCCTCTTTGACTCAGCAGCATCATTCCTCAGTGCACATCCCTTTTAAGAGTGCGTTTATGAGCTTCTCAGTGTGAAGTTGTTGGTGTCACACTTTCCATCCCTGCCACCTCTGTCCGACTCTCCTCTCCTGCTTGTTTTCTCTGTCTTTGTTCATTCTGGTTTCGGGCTGTCTGCCTCACTCATAGCTTCTACTCCAGAGCCTTGTCTCTTCTTCGGTCTTTCTTTTTCTATTTTCTCCTCATTTTGTTGTTCTTTTCTTTTTCTTTCTCTTCCTTCTATTTTCATTTCTTCCTATTTTTCTTAAACAGCCAGTAAAGCATGTTTTCTTTTATTTCTTTTTTTAAAAACCCACAAAAATAAATACTCTTTTTTTTTTTTTGAGTAGGAGTCTCATTCCGTCACCCAGGCTGGGGTGCAGTGGCACACTCACAGCCACTCCAGCGTTGACCTGCTTGCTGAGCTCCGACAATCCTTCCGCCTCAGCCTTCCAAGTAGTCAGAACTATAGGCACACACTACCATGCTTGGCTAATTTTTGATTTATTGTAGAGATGAGGTCTCACCAAGTTGCTTGGGCTGATCTCAAACCCTCTGGCTCAGGCAGTCCACTCACCTTGGCCTCCCAAAGTGCTGGGATTACAGGCTGAGCCACCAAGCTCAACCCCCTTTTTTTTTTTTTTAATAATTCGTGGTCCTCAGGGTTTTGAGTTTTTTGTTTTATTTTTATTTTTATTTATTTATTTATTTTTGAGTTGGAGTCTCACTCTGTCACCCAGACTGGAGTGCAGTGGCCGCTCCCGGCCATTGCAGCCTCGACCTGCTGGGCTCCGGCGATCCTTCTGCCTCAGCCTTCCAAGTAGCCGGAATTACAGGCAGGCGCTACCACACCTGGCTGATTTTTGATTTATTGTAGAGATGCGGTCTCACTAAGTTGCCCAGGCAGGTCTCGAACCCGCGGGCTCAGGCAGTCCACTCACCTCGGCCTCCCAAAGCGCGGGATTACAGGCTGAGCCACCGAGCCTGATCTTTTGTTTTATTTTTAAAGTATAATTTCCATTTAAGTTTTTTCCAGATCATTTTCCTTCAGTCCTTAGGGACTCAGCTCCTTACATGGCCTTTGGTGGTGGTGGTGGGGCAGCACCCACAGATCTAAATTGGAATGAGTGATTCAGTTCTTCTGATCCTCACAGGATCGATTCCTGACTACTTTGCCATGCATGGCACAACTCACATAGTCATGGAGTTTCACATAAAGCTTGAGAAGCATGTGGGTGTCCAAGACACTCACTTTGGAAATGTCCCTGATGGCTATACCCTCCATGTTTCAAATGACAAACTTCCTAGTGGCCTTGTCCTTGGTCATGTATCCAGTGCATTTGTACAGCAAATAGGTTGCATGTGGCTACAGCTATTCTCGGCACAACCATTGTTCCTTTTTTTCTTGTCATCTTGAAAGTGAAGACCCAAGAGAGACTCAGGTTTTGTTTAAACATTTATTTAGATGGCGTAGATAATGATGACATTTTCTCCTTTGAAATGAATACTTTAAAATTTTTCTTTTAATTTTTTAAAATTTATTTGCAAAAGGATGTAATTCTGGAACTTTTCTTTAATCATTATAAAAACTACATAGGAAAGCAATTGACTTTTGTATATTAACCTTGTATCCTGCTACCTTGCTTATTAGTTCCATTTTTGTATGTTTGTATGCTTGTGTGCGCACGTATGTCAGTTCTTTGGATGTTCTACATAGGCAACCATTTCATCTGCAAACAGAGACAGTTTTAGTTCTTTCCCGTCTATATCTTTTCTTGTGTTATTGCATTAGTTTAGGACTTTGAGGAAAATGTTGAAAAGAAGTGGTGAGCAAGAATATCCTTGCTTTGTTTCTGATCTTAGTGGGTAAGCATGGAGTTCCTCATGTATGATAAGTATGATGTTAGCTGTAGGGGTTTTTGGTTTTTTTTTTTGACGATATGCCTTATCAAGTTAAGGAAGTTCTCCTCCATTCCTAACTTACTAAGAGTTTTTATAATGAATGGGTGTTGGATTTTGTCAGATACTTTCTCTATACCTATTAATATAATAATATGATTGTTCTTCTTTAGCCTATTAATATGATTGTCAAATGTTGAGCCAGCCTTGCATTTCTGGGATAAACCCTGCTTGGTCATGAACTGTTATTCTTTTTATACACTGTTGGATTCATTTTGCTAATATTTCATTGAATATTTTTATATCTATGTTCATGAGAAATATTCATCTGTAGTTTTCTTATAATGTCTTCATCTAATGTTGGTATTAAGATAATGCTGGAACCGGGGTTGGTGGCTCAGCCTGTAATCCCGCGCCTTTGGGAGGCTGAGGTGAGTGAATTGCCTGAGCCCGCGGGTTCGAGACCCGCCTGGGCAGTGAGACCTCATCTCCACAATAAATCAAAAAATCAGCCGGGCGTTGGTAGCGCATCCCTGTAATTCCGGCTACTCGGAAGGCTGAGGCGGAAGGATTGCCGGAGTCCAGCAGGTTGAGGCTGCGGTGGCCGGGAGCGGCCACTGCACTCCAGTCTGGGCAACAGAGTGAGACTCCAACTCAAAAAAAAAAAAAAAAAAAAAAAAGATAATGCTGGGCTCATAGAATGAGTTAGGGAGTATTTCTTCTGCTCTTGTCCTCCGAAAGAGATTGTAGAAAATTGGTATAATTTTTTCCTTAAATGTTTGGTAGAATTCACCAATGATGCCATCTGGGCCTGGTGCTTTCTGTTTTGGAAGGTTATTAATTATTGACTCAATTTTCATAATGGAGATAGGCCTATCAGATTATCTATTTCTTCTTGTGTAAGTTTTGACTGATTGTGTCTTTTAAGGAATTGTTTTTTAGGGAATTTTCACCTAAGTTATTGAATTTGTGTACATAGAGTTGATCATAGTATTCCTTTATCATCCTTGGAATCTATAGTATTACTCTTGTTTTCATTTCTGATGTTAGTAATTTGTGTCTGCTCTCCTTTTTCTTAGTTAGCTAGGCAAGAGGCTGTTCATTTCATTGATCTTTTCACAAAAAAGTTTTTGGTGCCATTGATTTTATTCACTGATTTCTCATTTCAATTTCATTGATTTCTGCTCTAATTTTTATTATTTATTGTCTGCTTACTTTGGATTTAATTTGTGTTTCTCTTTCTAATGACTTAAGATGGAAGCTTAAATTATTGATTTTAGATCTTTCTTTTTTTTCTAACATATCTATACAGTGCTATAAATTTTATTCTAAGCACTGCTTTGTTGCATCCCACAAATTTTGACAAGGTGTGTGTTTGTTTTTATTTAGTTCAGAATATTTTTAATTTCTCAATGTCTTTTTTGACCCATATGCTATTTAGAAATGTGTTGTTTAATCTTCATGTATTTTGGGATTTTCCAATATTTTTTTCTGTTATTGATATCTAGTTTAAATTCCACTGTGGTCTGAAAACAGATAGTGGGTGATTTCTATTCTTTTAAATTTACAAACGTGTTTTGTGGCCCATAATGTAGTCCGTCTGTGTTCCATGTTAGCTTGAGATGAATGTGTATTCAGCTGGTGGATGAAGTAGTCTATAGATACCAAAGATGAGTAATTGATGGTACTGTTAAATCAACTATGTCCTTACTGGTTTTCTGCTGGCTGGATGTGTAAAATGATCTCAGACAGAGAGATGTTGACATCTCCATCTGTAATAGTGTGTTCATTTGTTTCTCCTTGTAACTCCATCAACTTTTGCCTCATACAGTTTGACATTCTCTTGTTAGACGGATACACATGAAGAATTGCTATGCCTTCTTGGAGAATATCCCTTTATCATTTTGTAACCCCCTCTTCATCCCTGACAAATTTCCTTGCCCTGGGTCGGCTCTGTCTGAAATTAATATCACTACTTCAACTTTCTTTTGATTGATGTTTGCATGATATATCTTTTCTTAATTTATTTCTAATATATAAGTTTCTTTATATTTAAAGTGTGTTTCTTGTAGACAACATATAATTAAGTTTTGTTTTTTGACCTACTGTGGTAATCTCTTTTAATTGGTACATATAGACCTTTGACATTCAGAGTTATTATTGATATAGTTGGATTAATGTCTACCATATGTTTTACTGCTTTCTATGTATTGCTCTTGTTCAACGTGTTCCTATTTTTGTTTTCCACTCTTTGTCTGCCTTTTGTGGTTTTAATTGAACATTTTGTATGATTTCATTTCCTCTTCTTTCTTTTCTGTTTTTGTTTTTTGAGATGAGGGTCTTGCTATGTTGTTCAGGCTGGCCTCAAACTCAAAAATGCCCAGGTGTTTTCTTTCTTAGCATATCAGTTATACTTCTTGTTTTACTTTTTTTAGTGATTGCCCTAGAGTTTGCCATATTCATTTACAACTAATCCAAATGAACGTTCAAATAACCCTATATTGTTAATACAAATACTTTTTAGTAAGAAAGTAATCACAATTCTTTCTTCCCATCCTTTGTATTATTATTTCATTCATTTCACTTACACATAGCGTAAATAAGTGCATATATATATAAGCATTTATAATAGAATACATTGTAAACAAAATGGTATCTGTTAAATCAATTAACGATAAGAAAAATAAGTTTTTATTTTGCCTTCACTTATTCCTTCTTCAGTATTCTACCTTTATGTAGATCCAGGTTTCTGACCCATGCCATTTTCCTTCCTTCCAAAGAATTTTTTTTAAGCATGTCTTTCAAGGTAGGCCTAATAGCTATAAATCCCCTCAATTTTTGTTTGTCTGTGAAAGTATTTCTCCTTCACTTTTGAAGGATAGTTATGCAGGTTACCTAATTTTAGGTTGGTGAGCTTTTTTTCTCTCAACACTTTAAATATTTTATTCCTTTCCATTCTTGCATGATTTCTTAGAAGTCAGATGTAATTCTTATCTTTGAGCATATATAGGTAAGGTGTTTTTTCTCCTGTGATCTATTTCAGGATTTTTTCTTTATCTTTTATTTTCTGTAGTTTGAATATGATGTGCCGAGCTGTGGTTTTGGGGGTATTTATCCTGCTTGGCTTTCTGTGAGCTTCCTGGATCTGTGGTTCTGTGTTTGACATTAATTGGGGAAATTCCAAGTCATTATTGTTTTAAATATATCTTCTGTTTCTTTCTCTCTTTGTTTTCTTTCTGGTAGTCCCATTAGCTGTATGCTTTTTTGTAGTTGCTCTAGATTTCTTGGATATTCTGTTCTTTTCTTTTTTTTCCCCCCTAATCTTTTTTATCTTTGCACTTCAATTTTAGAGGGTTCTTTTAAAATGTCCTCAAGCTTAGAGATTCTTCCCTCAGCCATATCCAGTCTACAATAAGTTCATCAAAGACATTCTTCATTTCTGTTACGGTATTTTGATCTCTGGCATTTGTTTTTGGTTTTTTTCCTCAGAATTTCCATCTCTCTACCCATCTGTTCTTGTGTGCTGACTGCTTTATTCCTAAAGCCCTTGACATATCATAGTTGTTTTCAGATCCCAGTCTGATGATTCCAACATCCCTGCCATGTCTAAGCCTGGCTCAGATGCTTGCTCTGTCTTTTCACATGTGAGTGTTTTGCCTTTTAGTATGCCTTGTGACTTTTTCTGGATATCTGGGTATGATGAATTGGCCCGCTATAAATAGGTCTTCCATAATGTGGTGGTAAAGGGCTAGAGAGGGGAGGTGCCTACAGTCCTGTGATCAAGTCTCAGTCCCTCAGTGAGCCTGCACCTTTGGGCTGTGAACTTCACAAGTGCTTCTCAGCATCCCTGCCTCCACCCTTATGTGGGACAGAAAGACTGGAATGGGCTGAAATTGGATCTTTCCTTCCCCTCTATAGGTTAGGCTCTGATAAAGCCCCAGCTGGTCAGGCTCTGGTAATCCTTTCTCCTGAGGACCGTCAACCTTGTTAAGAACAGAATGTTCTGGCATATTTCAGAATAGTTCCTTTTTCCTCCCTTTGCCTGGAGCACAAGGGAATTTTCTCCCGTATGTATTGTGAGAAACAGGTAGAACTGAATGACAGTGTATAGAAACTTCCCTTCAGCCGGGCTAAGTGGCTCAGCCTGTAATCTTGCACCTTTGGGAGGCTGAGGTGAGTGGATTGCCTGAGCGCACGTGTTCGAGACCCACCTGGGCAGCGAGACCTCATCTCTACAATAAATCAAAAAGTCAGCCAGGCGTGGTAGTGCATGCCTGTAATTCCGGCTACTTGGAAGGCTGAGGCAGAAGGATCGCCAGAGCCCAGCAGGTCGAGGTTGCGGTGGCCAGGAGCGGCCACTGCACTCCAGTCTGGGCGACAGAGTGAGACTCCAACTCAAAAAAAAAAAAAGAAACTTCCCTTCATGTCATACAAGCCAAAAAAGGAAAGAGAAAAATACCTTATAGGGACTGTAATATTGTCTGGGGACTGTATTATTATAGTATAGTAATGCATTTCTTGAATAAAATGATTTTATTCCAGTGATATAGGAGGGTGTTTTGTTCTTAGATAGCAGAATCTTAAGTATTTAGGGGTGAGATGTTAGGATGTGTGCAGCTGATTCTCAGATGCTTTAGGAAAGTGTGTGTGCATGTCTGTATAGGAGGAGGAAGGGAATATGGCCTAAAAGTAACTATTGGTTGTCTCGATACAGTTGTCATATTTTTCTTGCAACTTTTATGAAGGTTTGAAATTTTTTAAAACAATTGAATTAAAGTTTTAATTAAATAAGTTTAAAAATAAAATAACATTTATTCTCTTACTGCTTTAGGTAAAAGCCTTAACCCTGTTTGTCACCCACTATCCACCAGTGTGTGAACTAGAAAGAAGTTACTCACAGCAGGTGGGAAACTACCACATGGGATTCCTGGTCAATGAAGACGAAAGCACACAGGACCCAGGTATGAAATATTCCTGTGGTGGGTACAAGTAGCCTACTATTGGCTTTCATGTTTAGTAACTCAATGATCACAAGAACATGAACTTATTGCTTGTGAATAATGAAAGCTATGAATGTCAGTTATAAATGACATTTGTCTTTAGGAGGCCATGACAAGAAGATCGCCTGAAATCAGGTCAAGACCAGCCTGGGCAACATAGTAAGACCCCATCTCTAAAAAAAAAAAAAAAATTAGCCACGTGTGGTGGTACATTCCTGTAGTCTCAGCTACTTGGGAGACAGAGGTGAGAGGATCACTTGAGTCTAAGAGTTCAGTTGCAGTGAGCTGTGATTGTGCTACTGTACTCTAGCCTGGGTGATAGAGCAATAAAAAAAAAAATATATCCAAATTCATTTTTGCTAAGGTTTGGGTCAGGTGGAATTTTATATGTGTCCTGGCTGTCTCTGCATCTTCCGTGTTTTCCTAGTCTCATTTGCAATGGCAACCCCCCTCCCCCCCTTTTTTTTTAACAAGAAGAAAGTGGGGTGGAAGAAGACTTGGGTTTTCCTTCAGTGCCATACGCTCTTACGTGATTCATTACAGTTGAGTTCAGGGTACTATTAGTCATCTTGAAAAGTGCCCAGTGTTTTCCCCAAGTATCATTTAACATTAGCTTACTCAGAGCCACATGCTGTACTAGATGTGTGTTTTATCTTCACATGACAAGGAAGCCATCTGGGACAGGTGAGGTGGCTTGTGTGTGTCAGCCTCTGGGTGGGACTTGTGGGCCTAGACTCCTCTCCCTGGTTCTGTAGGAGCTGCCATGGGATCTACATGTTTCTCAGCCTTTCCAGTTAGTGCTAGTGTCAAAGAAATGAGACATTTTGTGAAGATAATTCCATTAACCGATCAAAATACATTTAAATCCCTAAGTCATACAGAAGTCTTAAGCAGCATGTTTTTTTTCTGTTCAGTAGTAGTTTTTTAAGCCAGCAACCCATACCAGGGGTGCTGTGCATGGGTGGTGTGCTACCATGGAAAATTCATTGTCCTGAACATTCCACAGTCCAGATTTTATTTTGGAAAACTAACAAGGATGAACCTGAAAAAGAAATCAGGCAACTGGCCCAAATTCAGTAAAGCATGGGACCTAAGATGGGGTTAACGTTAGGCAGCCCCTTTTCCCGCCTTAGAAAACACATCATAAATTCTCCTGTGCAAGGAGTTTGTGTCTGTTCATCTGTGGGGAATGACAGGAGGAGACAGGCCAAAGCCCACAGAACAGACAAGGTCGAGTGCCCCAGCAGGGACAACAGAGGTAGCCACTGAACCTGTGCTGTGCCTCACATGCTCTGGCATTTTAGTGTGTTGGTTTACATTTTTATCAGTGAACATAATTTTTAGATTAAATGATGCCTTGAAGGCTTCTGCTGACACTCTTATCCCCCACCCCACCCCACTGCAGCCCCCTGTTCCAGGCCTAGACTGTCCACATCTCTGCCCTGCTTCTAGAGGTCGTACAGTGTTGGGAGCTGGCCACGGAGGCCCACTGAGTGTTAGGGATCAGGAAGGGCTATTGACCCTGAGACCACTAGGATGCGTTCGGGAGCTATTGACCCCATTTCCTCCCCCTTTCTACTCAGCACTAACCAGATTAAGCTCCTGTGAGCTCAAAACATAGAAACTCTGAGACTGGGATGAACACAAGCTAACTTTAGAAGCTCATTGCTCCCATTCTTCCACAAACTGCAGTTTTGGATTTCACACAACTTATAATTCAAACTCGTGTCACATCTAAGAGCCTTAGTATTGGTCACAGGCTTCTGGGTCATGATCTTAGGATTTATTGAAGGTGCAAGCTTGCCGGAGTCGAGCTCCAGCCGGGTTCAGGGTACCCCAAATGTGGAGATGGCATCGGCGATTGGGGGGAAGAAGAGAGAAAGAGAGAGAGAGAGAGAAAGAAAGAGACTGGACTCCAGTCTAATGCAGAAGCGATGTGTGTTATTGGGAATTACAACGGGTCTTTTATACACAAAGTCAGATGTGGGAGGGGCA
>NW_007067389.1:2785-19828 GCF_000164805.1 Carlito syrichta | reverse complement strand
ATGGGGTCAATAGCTCCCGAACGCATCCTAGTGGTCTTGGGGTCAACGGCCCTTCCTGATTCCCTAATGCTCAGTGGGCCTCCGTGGCCAGCTCCCAACAGTACAGCTTTCCCCCTTGACTCCTCGGCCTCCCCTGGTCTGTCCCCATCTCTGCCCTGCTTCTGGAGGACATGCAGACTTTCCCCCTTGACACCTCAACCTGTACCTCCTGGGTAGGCTTTTCACATGCTGGGTGGAGTCCCCAGCCTGTCTTCCTCTCTCCTCCTGGTATAGCCATGTCACAATTTTTTGTTACTGCTTGTAAGTGCTGCTTACTGTGGAACCTGTGTGAAGACAAGCACATTTTCTTTCTTTTACTTCTATTTCTCCAAGGTAGCAATCACCTTGTTCTCATTTTTTATTTCATTTCTGGGTTCGTGTCCACATCTCCAGTGCCCTCCATAGTTTCGGGAAATGCTTCCTGGATGTTTTCCACATGGTTGAACCTGAGGGGGTCCTGCTCTGTCCCTGTGGGGCCTTCCTCTAGGAGCATGTCCTCTTGCTCATGTGACCTATACTGTCTTGCTTATGTGACCCATACTCTGCCATGTCCTAGGGCTTCCCTTACCCCCTCTGAGCACAGGAGTACATGTAACAGACAATGGACCCACCCTGGCTCAGGTGATGAAGATACAGCATGAGCCATCTCCATTCCAGGACCCTCTACAGAAGCATGGGCGGCAACTCCTCCTCCATGCATGCAGGCCTCCATCAAGCTAGGCAGGGCAACCATGGTTCTTCTAGGTACTACATCTAGAACTGGCAACGTCCAGAGGAAGAAAGGGGCCAGTGACTCCTTAGGAGCAAGGGAGCTTTTTCTCAGGTGCCTCCTAGTCTTTCACAGTTGTCCAATCTTATTTTCAGAATTGAAATGCAGGCTCACTCTTAAAGTAGTCCTTAGACCTGAGGATAGCAGGAATGACTTGGATGGGTCAAGATGAATCAGGCTTGACTTTTGGAACTGGTTAATCCCCTGAGTTAACTTGTTAGGGAGTTAATTTCTTACGAAATCAGAGTTTTCTCAGGGGTGGCGTAAATTCTAGGTAGCCTATTATGAATATCAGTTAAAGATGAGGTTAAAGTTTGGAGATTTGGTATGAATGAAGATGTCTCTGTCATACCTCCACGTCTGTTATAATTCCACGAGGGTGAGGATTTTAGGTAGAAACCATTTTCACTCAGAATTTCACTGGAAGCATTGCTAGTTACTTGCTCCCTTCTGGCCACTCTACACTTCATTCTAAACCCACCTGATTATTCCTCTTCAGATAAGTTAGAGCCATTGCACAGGTTGTCAGTACAGGGCTGTGAGGCCTCTGGGTGGCTTCAGGATGTGAGCTGTCCATTACCATGGTGACGTAGTGGAGAAGAAGTCAGGAAGTCTAATCTGTGTTGTCTTGGATAGGTTCCCTGCCTTCCTCCCCCTCCACATGCTGATGGATAGATCCTAAAAGCAACCTCAGAGACCATTTATGAGCACACGACTCTTTAACCACTGCCTAGAGAAGTCTGCCTTTAAGACACACTGCTAAGCTTTCCTATAATGAGCAGAAACCTGAATTACTACTTTTACTGACTCTGAGCAGTGCCAGGTAGACATCTCTGTGATGTCATTTAAGGACATAGCTTGTAAGTGGTGACATCCTTTTCCAGAACTTTGCTATGAGGCTGTCAAGAAACAGGTTTTATTCATCTTCTCTTCATCTGGCACTCTCTGCCTCTTAGTTCCATCTCACACATACATACACACATGCATATACACCACAATGAGGGGTGATGGAGCACACAGCTGCAGAAAGAGTCCCCAGGTGATTGTGAAAAGTGGGTATACTCTACCTTGGGGACATGGTCACTGAGGAGACCACAGAGGACGACAGACCCAGTAGTTGTGTGCATGGTGTGTGTTGACATGGTATTCAGAGCAGTATCATCTTCCATGTTGTTGTCATAACTATCTCTGTCTATCTACCTATCATATATTATCTATTATCTATCTATCATTTATCACCTGTCATCTGTCTATCATCTACTATCTGTCCATTGTCTATCTATATCATTGATCTATCATCCATCATCTAACAATCATCTATCATTCGTCTATCATTTATCTATCATCTATTATCTATCATCTATCAATCATCTACCTACCTACCTACCTATATACTGCAAAAAATTAAAAAACCATCAGCAGAGAAATTTTTAAATAGGGGTTTGTGGCATTTAGTAGACTCTCAGAAAGTGCTGGCTGGACAGGCAGATGGACAGATAGGTGGATGAATCTTGCTGTAGAAAAACTGGCGTGAAGGCTGGATTCTGCAGGGGAGCCTGGATGCAAGGAAGCCAGTTGGTGCAAATGCAGTGGAAGCAGAGGCTGCTTTTCTGTCTTGAAGATGAGAAGAATCTGCTCCTTGATGCCTATTGCTTCAATGATTCTTGATCTTGAGAGTCTAGAGCATGAGACAAACTATTAGATGGCTGGTGCTGGCTTCTCAGGAGCCTAGAGCATGAGACACACTGTTCAGTGGCTGGTGCTGACTTCTTGGGAGCCTAGAGAGTAAGACATACGGTTGGGCGGGCATCGCTGGCTTTTTGGAAGCCTGGAGCGTGAGACACACTGTTGGGTAGCGCGTGCTGGCTTCTTAGAATCCTGGACCATGAGACAC
This sequence comes from Carlito syrichta, assembly GCF_000164805.1. Classification (NCBI taxonomy): domain Eukaryota; kingdom Metazoa; phylum Chordata; class Mammalia; order Primates; family Tarsiidae; genus Carlito; species Carlito syrichta. The sequence continues at coordinate 17,126 of NW_007067389.1, read as the reverse complement.
ACTGTTCAATGGCCAGTGCTGGCTTCTTGGGAGCCTGGAGCATGAGACACACTGTTGGGTGCCAGGCCCTGGCTTCTTGGGAGCCTAGAGAGTGAGACACACTGTTGGATGGCCAGCACTGGCTTTTTGGAAGCCTGAACCATGAGACACACTGTTCAGTGGCTGGTGCTGGCTTCTCAGGAGCCTGGAGCATGAGACACACTGTCGCGTGGTGGGCGCTGACTTCTGAGGAGCCTGGAGCATGAGACGCACTGTTCAGTGGCCGGTCTTGGCTTCTCGGGAGCCTAGAGACTGAGACACATTATCGGTGGCAGGTGCTGGCCTCTAGGTCTTGTCTCTTCCCACCCATGGCCTAGTCCATGTCCCTAACTCTCATGGAGTAAGGGCATCCTTAGGTTCTGTGACAAGAATGGGCCGAGACCTGGCATCTCCACCCCTTGTCCCACACCATCTTGAAGGCTCTTCTCTGCTGCAGAATTCTCAGAGGTGGGTAAGGAACACTCCCTGGTCCTCTTTCACTGTTGTATACCAGCTTTTGCCTTTTAGTTTTTAGCTGATTGAGGAGTAAAGGCAGACACACTTATGAAGTAAAAAAGTGTATGAGAAAGAGCTGTTGGTAAGCGTATCATAAGCGCACTGGGGCTGCAGAAAGCACTGAGACCCTCCCACCTTGGACATTCTTGCAACACTGCAATTTGCTGACTATCATAATAAAAGCTACACTGCATCCTCAGGCATTCTCACTGTATCTAAGATGGAACCAAGTGTGGTGCTGTCAGTTGATGTTAGTTACTGCAGTTGACCACATCCCAGGCCTTTAGGCTCTAAGTTCATGCACGCACACATATGTGTGTATGTGTATGTGTGTCAGTCAGACGGTTCTTCAGTAAGCAGCCTCTGAGGTTTGCATCCAAGGATCCATTGTGGTGCCTCATGACCAACACCTGCAGGTAGCACTGGGCCATGGTGGGCTGTGTGGCTGTAAGGAGGCTTTCGCCAGACCTGTAAGAAACTGAGGCCAAGTGGCATTTCAGGGGTGCCTCAACTTGGGGTGAAGGCCAGGCCTTTACACCCTCTATTAGTTTTATTAGTTTGGGGTAATTTCCAAACAACATGAAACAAATTACCCCCAAAACATAGCAGCCTAAAGCAGCAAACATTTATTAGCTCATAATTTCTGTGGTCAGGAATCCAGGGGCAACTCAGTTGAATGGCTCTCCATTGGCGTCTATCGCAGAGCTACAGCCATGACACTGGCCAGAGTATCACTTCTAGGCTCCCATCAGCTCACACGGCTGTAGGAGGCCTCACAGAATCCACATCCAGGCTCACTTGTGACTGTTGGAGACTTTGTAGAATCCATATCCCGGCTCATTTGTTGCTTCAGAGGCTCAGATCCTCGCTGACTTTGTCAGGGCCATCCACTGTCTCCTTGGTCCTCTCCGTGGGCTGCCACAGCGTGGCACCTGTTTCCCTCAGAACCATCTGATGAGAGAGTGTGAAGGCCCAAGACAGAAACCAGGTCTCTTGTACCTTAATCTCTAAAGTGACATTCATCATGTTTGCCATGTTGTTTTCATAGATGCGCATTGCTGGGTCAGCCCTGCTCAGAGACAGGGAAGGACACAAGGGCAGGGCACCAGGAAGCCCGTCCTGGAGGCCACCTGCCAGCCCCATAACAACGGCTGCCTAACCGGGCTGTCCATGGAGTATGAACTGGGTAAAGCCTCCTTTAGCTGTGGTGACTCCCAAGGAGGCAGACACCAGAAGTGAGGCTAGCAGCCTCCTCAGATAGAACCCGCCCCTCAGTCCCGAATGGTGTCTGGGTAGACTGAGCCTGCCCTTCAGCTTGCACAGTTCTTAGTTAATCAGGACATCCAATAAACCTGAACATCTCAGTCTTGTTAAGCTGTGCAACATGTAATATTCCTCTTTTTTTAAGGAGAAATTATATTGTATCCGAATCATTCTGTTTTTTGTATGTTTGTTCCTTTTTAGAGACAGGGTCTGGCTGTGTTGCCCAGGCTGGAGTGCAGTGGTATAGTCATAGCTCATTGCAGCCTCAAACTCCTGGGCTCAAGTAATTCTCCCTTCTCAGCCTCCTGAGTAGTTGGGACTATAGGGGCACAGCACCACACCCAACTAATTTTTAAAATTTTTTTTAGGGATGAAGTCTCACTGTATTGCCCAGGCTGCTCTCTAACTCCTGGCCTCAAGTGATCCTCCTGCCTTGGCCTCCCAAAGTGCTGGGATTGCAGGTGTAGCCAACATGTTCGGCTAATTTTCTTTTTGCTATAGAAGCTCATTTCAAATTTGGCAATGAATCATTGTCAAAAACCTGTTACATAAACTAAGAGATGGATCCTAAATGTAAAAGCATTTTCAAAACAATATTTTCTCTAGATATGTAAAATGGGTAAAAGGAGCTAGCTGGTGTTTAGAAACAGTGGAATTTTTTTTCAGATTGTAAATTTTAAGAAAGTTTTTAGAACTCACACATTTTCTTTTAACCTTTAATTCATTCCAATTTTCAGGCATGGTTTTGATCTCCTTTTCTTTTTTCTTTATTTCACAGGCGAAGAAGAACAAGTCCCTGACTATGTCACTTTTCTCTATCAAATAACCAGAGGTGTTGCGGCAAGGAGTTACGGATTAAATGTGGCTAAGCTGGCAGATGTTCCTGGGGAGATTTTGGAGAAGGCCGCTCTCAAGTCCAAGGAGCTGGAAGGATTAGTGAACATGAAAAGGTCAGGATGACTTGCTGCTTTTCTAGTTCCTAACGAAAGCTTCTGAGTTGTCTGAGAAAGAGGACTGTCCTGTCTACTCATGACAGCTCCACGTGCTAGGGCCTTTCCAGTGTTCTGAACCATTTAATTGTGGTCAAGGGAACAGCTCTCGGGAGGCTCAGGTGGGCTGAGTCCATCTCTATTTGTTCATCAGATCTTTATGAAGGTGCTAATTTGGCTTTTTGGTCATTTCTCTAAAGAATTACGTTAACTCCTTAATAGGTACCAACGTATTAGTTGTTTAAAACATTCAGTTGTACAAAAAGTTACTGAAAGAAACGTCAGTGTTTAGAATCTACAGAAGATTTCTTTAATCGTATGTTACAATCCGAGATATAGTGATTGTGCTCAGAAATTGAGGGCTCTGTCAGGTTATGAATGAAAATGTCATCTTTGTGATCCATACAGCTTCAGTTAGATCCAATATCTTACTAATAAATAGTAGATTCCAGCTTTTTGTTTTTCCAAATAAATTATAAAACAATTCAAGCCCCCATCTACCTCCTCCCCCACCCTGCCCACTCAGATCTGCTTGTGTGCCCTCAAGCCACATAAGAAATCTCAGCTGGTGACCCATGATCCCTTTTTTATACAAGGATACACCAAGAGTACTCTTTAGTTCTGAGTTTCAGAATTGAAAGTTAATGCTTATAATGCTAGTTAAAGTAACTGGCCGGGTGCTATGGCTCAGCATTTTGGGAGGCCCAGGCAAGAGGATAGCTTGAGCCTAGGAGTTTGAGACCAGCCTGGACAACTTGGTGAGACTTCTTCTCTACAATAAATCACAAAAACTAGCCAGGTGTGGTGGCGTGCATCTGTAGTACCAGCTACTTGGAAGGCTGAGGCAGAAGGATCACCTAAACCCAGAAGATCGAGGCTGCAGTGGCTGTGAGCATGCCACTACACTCCAGCCTGGGTGACAAGAGTGAGACTCCAACCCCCTCTCCCCCAAAATAAAAGAAACAGGTTTCAACCTGCATGCTGAGGCATACTTGTGTAGTCGTTCCTCTACCTCCGCCTCCCTCCTCTGGGGTTCTGCCTGTTCCACCCTTACCCTGGTGTATGGTTGGCTAGATCCAGAACATGGGATGTAGCTTGTGGCACATAGCCTCCTGTTGACACTCAGCTGGCTCATGCCCACAATGCCAAATCAGAAGCAAATAAGTGGAATCTGTTCCCACCTATTTCTGTTGCAAGAAAGATTAATATAAAATGTTTCCTGGGAGAAAATGATCTATGAGAATATACAGAGATACAGTCTCACTGTATTGCCCAGGCTCGTCTTGAACTCCTGGCCTTAAGCCATCATCCTGTCTCATTCTCCTAAAGTGCTGGGATTATAGGTGTGAGCCACTGCACCAGACTAAAATTTTAAAAATAAATCTAACCCTTGAGTTTCTCTGCAAAATCTAAAAATAAATTTAATTCCACTTCTGTTGTTATCTTATTGTTATTATTCTTTTTCCCTGAAAAAGCTAGAATAACACTTTACTACAAGGAATATATATATACAAGATGGCAATAAAATGTGATGGTTTATACTTACTGCTGCTGTGTAGCCCATAAAGCAAGGGCAAGAATATTCACAGATTACTCACAAATATTTTAACTCCCCGTAGCAAGAATGTGACATTGTGAAACCTATACAATTGTCTTGACAAGATGAGACTTTAGAAGAGGAGGTTGCCTCAGGATGGACTCTGCCCATCTATCAGGATACTCTGTTATATTATCTTTTCTCTAAGAGAGTTTATCACCTCAATCCATTGCCTAGATCAGAGAAGTTCTAGTGGCCTACGCCTTGTGGGCTTGTCACCACAGTTGCTGCTTGTTGGTGGTCACAGTCTGAGCACTTGTCTGGTCATCTGCAACGGCATTTGTGCCAGCACCACGCTGATGTTTCACACACATGAGTCCCTCATGCTTACGGCAGGCTGTGAGGATGGCAAGTCAGGAACTGTTGCCATTCTCATGATAGGGCTGGGTACCTATCCGGGTCGCACGACTGCTGGTGTTGTCATGTATTTGGAACTCAGACTATCTAGCTCCAGGCCCTATACTTACCTGGGTTGCTGTTTTGCAGAAAAACATCAGTCTGTGTTATCCTGGCATTTTACTCTCATTCACTTTGTTTTATTAAGTCGGTCTCCTTTTCATCTGTGAAGCACCCACAGGCGTGTTTGGTCTTCAGGTGTACACAGGCCAAAGATGGGGGAGGGCAGCCTCCCCATGGGTATGGGGGCTTTAAGGGAAAGCGAGTGGCAGCAGTGGCACTTGGTTACGGCAGCATGTGCAAAAGCAACTTCCCATGATGGTGCTGCCACAGCTTCCTTCCCACGGAGTTGCCTGGGTTCTGCTGTCATGGACTTCACAGCTTCTGAGGAGACTTGTTAACTCATTTATTAAATAAGCAGTGTTTTATTGTTTCCCCCAGGAAAAGGCTAAAGCATTTTGCCAAGTTATGGACGATACACAGTGCAAAAGACCTGCAAAAGTGGATGGACGAGTATGAGATGGAAGAAAAAGATTTCTCTTCCCAATTAAAATGAAGACCACATCTTTGAACAAAACATGAAAAATTAAAAACACCAACTGTATACAATAGCTCCCAAGAGCGCTTTCAATGTATGACCTTGAGATGATGTCACGGCGGTGGTTGTTCCGAGGCAGAGGCTTTCTGAAGAAAGTCCTTCTCAGGCTTCTGTCCTTCTCACTTCTCCAAGTGTGGATGCTTTTTAATACTCAGGCGTCTTTTGTGTAATTAGAATATTTTATGAACAGTAAATGTCACATAAAATCAACACTGTCTAAATAAAGTCTTAATGATAGGATGTGGGTCATGAACTTTTGGAGGGTGATATAAAATCTACTTCATATTTTTATTTCAGTTCAGATGCTTGGCAGCTGGGTGACTCTGGCAGGAATTCTACCTTTCCATTTTAACTGAAATAATTTTATAATGCTACCAGTTAATTCACCAAGAACATAGGGATTTTTTAATAAGACATAGAATTATGAAGCTTTTAACAGCTAGAGCAAGGAAAGAATAAGGCCATATGAATTTGGAAAAGTTAGATATTGTCATAGTTTTAAGCAGTTTAAAGATTGTTGGATGAAATTATTTACTGTCCACTTGAGTAATAAATATTTAATGAATACCTGCTATAGATTATTATTATTATTATTATTGTTATTATTGTATGTCCTGCTGAACTAGGGTGTTTTCGACCATCTGGCAGTTGTCAGGTTAAATTATGAAACTGAGATTGTTGTTCTGACCAGTGAGTACATGGGACTGGGCTCATTTGTCTTGGACTTTTCTGTGAACCACAAAGCAGACCTGTGGTTTATCCTGGTGAGCCTCCTGGCCTCCCTGCTTCTGGAGGGCACTCCCTCCATGTGGTTCCCCATAGGAGCCTCTGACCTCCCTGCTTCCTAAGGACATTCCCTCCATGTGATCTCCCCTGGTCAGCCTCCCAGCTTCACTGATTCCTGAGGGTGCTCCCTCCATGTGGTCTCCTCTGGTGAGCCTCCTGGCCTCCCTGATTCCTGAGAGCACTCCCTCCATGTGTTCTCTTTTGGTGACTCTCATGGCATTGCTGATTCCTGAGGGTGTTCCCTTCCTGTGGTCTCCCGTGGTGACCCTCACAGCCTTCCTGATTCCTGAGGGTGCTCCCTTCCTGTGTCTCCCCTGGTGAGCCTCCTGGCCTCTCTGATTCCCGAGAGTGCTCCCTCTGTGTGGTCTCCCTTAGGAGTCTTATGGCCTCCCTAATCCCCAAGGGTGCTCCCTCTGTGTGATCTCTCCTGGTGAACCTCATGGCCACCCTCATGTGAGGGTGCCACATGCTCAGCTGATTCTGGTTTTGTGGCATATGCGGTCTGGCTTCTTGTGGCTTGTGCTCTTCTTGTTTCTGAGTATGTGATCTCGCACACCTCTCATCCTAGTCCCTGCTCATCTGTGATTTCTGCTTAGGTCAGTGGCTCCCACCCTTGACGGGAGTGTTTCCAACTCTTCCCAGATTATCCCCTGGTGACCCCAGCAGCACCCATCGTGGGTCACATAGTGTCTTGGGTTGGGGAAAGTGGTTTGTTGCTTTACAATTAAGTCTCCCATGCTTTGGTTCACAGCCTTCCGCATGCTGTGACTATGCATTTTATGTTCTTCTAACAAGATCTCAGAGGTAGAGCTGTCACTTCATGGCAGGCCAGGAGGGAAGGAGATAACTCTCAGGTATGTCAGGAGGAGCTGCAGGCCCAGCAGTCATGGTCATGTCCAGTTGGATATGTGGGGCCACTGGCCTCTGCTTGGTCCAGGTGGCATTACACAGCAGCACAGGGCTCCTGGCCATGTGAGCCCATAGGGTGGTTTCTCCATTGTAAAGCAGGCCAGGCCATCACAGGAGGTCACCTGTCCACAGGGGAGACCAGCCAGCTGGCATTTCCCAGTGAGGCCCATTCCCACAGATCACGAAGGCATGGGAGGGAAAGTTGAGGCTGTCCCCCAACCATGAAGGCCATGCAAATGCCCCAGAGGCAGTGGTGACAGTGCAACTGGGTGGGTTCATACCCCAGATGCTTACTTTAGACTGCATTCCCATGTTAGATGTGCCCGCATGTATGAGAAGAGGCCACTCGTTCATTGAGTGTACTGCACAGATCTGAACCAGAGGGCCAGTGTCTCCTGTCTTCCATACGAGGTGGGAACATGGGCCAGCTGCGGCCAGCAGTCAGGGAAGGTCACTGTTAAACATGAGGTCTCCCTCAGGTGGCTTGTCTGTTTTCAGCTGTAGAATTACAAAGAACTAGTGACTCCACAGCAATACATGCCAGTTCCTCAAAAGCCTAAATGCAGACTGCGCCTGTGGTAACTCCAACCTTGGGAAGAAAGCCAGATGGATCTGATGGGTCTCAGCCTTGACCTTCCTGTGGCTCATCTCTTCTTCATTCTGTCTATGCCATACCTCTTTTAAATATCCTTATAGAATAATGTAACTGTTATGATACAAGAATATGTAAATAGTCACAAGACTGAGACAAAAAAGGAAGGAAAGATGTAAGTTTTTAAATTAAATTTTATAATAAAAAAACTTCTCAAAGGAAAGAAAAAAAAATAAAAACTTAAGCATTTGAATCATTCCATCTATCCTGAGGGTTCTCAGTGCTGAATATTAAAATCAGATGGTTTCCTGCTCAAGTGTAAACCAACCGAATCATAGTCTTTGAGATTGAGACCCAAGCATGGTACTTCTTGTCTGCTTTATTGGCATAATTTGCATACTGCACAATTCACTCATTTAGAGTATATAATTCAGGGGGTTTTTGTATATTCAAGTCGTACAGCTGTCGCTACAGTCAATTTTAGAGCATTCTCGTCACCCTAAAAAAGAAACCCTGTGCCCATCAGCTGTCTGTCTCATCCTCCCCACACCCAGTCCCAGACATCCATGGTTACATTCTGTCTAGATTGGCCTGTAGGGGCATTTCGTGTGAATGGAATCATACAGTATGTGGCCTTCTTTGACATAGCATGTTTCCAAGCTTCATCCATGTTGTAGAATGTCAGTGCTGTATTCTTTGTTGCTGAAAACAATTCTGTTTTATGCACATGTCACATTTTTATTATCCATTCATCAGTTGTTGCACATTTGGATTCTTTCTGTCTTGGCTGCCATAATTAATTCTGCCATGAATGTTTGTGTACAGGTTTTTATGTGACAAGGCACTATATTTTTTTAAAACTTCCCTGGTAATTCTGATATGCTGTCAGGTTTGTGATTGCAAAAGACTAAGCAGTATTTTAGTAGGGTTGACAGGCTTTTGGTCCTTCTCCCCTCTGCTCTATCACTTAGGACATGCATGGCTTACTCTAGACTCTCATAAGTATTGGTTATAAGAGGGGGTGGGGGAAAGCACCCCATCCAGTTTGTCACCCTCTGGGAAGCTGCTTCTTTCATCATCGAGGTTCTGTGTCACTAGACCTCAAGGGCCCTAACTAAGAGTTGCTCCCTCAACAGGAGACAGGCATTTCCTCAGCAGTTTATATAGCCCTAGCCGGTTGTCATAGGGAGCTGGTCTGTGACTAGCAAATCCAGAAGAAAGACCGAATTGAATCCAGTGTGCTCTGGAAATTAGTGTTGCCCTTTGGTTCTGAGGTCAGTTTTAGCAACTGCCATGCTGTAATGGCAAAGCGCTCTTGGGTATTTCCCACCATGAATATGGAATGAGAAGGAAAAGGACAAGTGTTAAAAAGGACCATCTGTGGTTCAGCTTTGTAATTATGGCCAATTCCTCTGGGGACCATTGTAGTTATTATACATGATGATTGACAGGTTTATTGACAGTCAGGAAACAGCTAGGGAGATATCCACACTGGCTTACCTGGAACAGTCCTGGCATGTTTCAAAGTGTCCTGTTTTGGAGGATAACTTATATGGTCACTCCAGTTGTAGGTGCTATTTTATGGGCACAGTCACTGACTTGCTAGATTTTTAATGTCAACTTTTAAAAATCCATTTGTTTTCTTTACTCATTGGATGAACTGATTTTTTTCCCCCAAAGATCTGACAGTTGTTTTTGCCTCTGCCTGGTAAGTGCTTTGTATTGAGCATTTAGAGTCTACAACTTCGCTTGTCAGTGTGTTAGAGCTTTATTCCCTAATCTACTTTTGAGAGAAAATCCTGGAAGTTAACTTGTCATCTGCCATGTTTCCTTGAAGTAATGGTGACTTGTGAGACACATAGCAAGGCTGTCTTCCTGCAGAAATAATTACAGAGCTTGGGCGGGAGAACGCTTCTCTCGTTTTGTCCTTGGCTCAGATCCTCTTTTGCCTTTGGTGTGCACCTTCCCACTGCCTGCCCTCCCCCTCTCCACCACATGCACACACATTCAGAAGCCTTTTATTTTTTCATCAGAAATATTGCATGTCTTTTTTACCTCCTTTTCAGCTCTAAGCCCATTTTTCTTTTTATTTTTCTCATGAGACAGGGTCTCACTCCATTGCTCAGGCTGGAAGTGCCGTGGTGTGATCATAGCTCACTGTAGCCCCGATCTGCTGGGCTCAAGTGATCCTCTGCCTTGGCTGTCCAAGCTGATCTCAAACTCCTGGCCTCAAGCAATCCTCCCAGCTTAGCCTCCCAAAGCACTGAGATTACAGGCGTGAGCCACCATGGCCAGCCTCCTGTTTTCCTATAAGGTCCATTTTTGCTTTGCCCATCATGCCATTAGTTATTGGGATTACCTTTATAACCAAAAATAGTAAGAAGGTTAAATTTTTATTTTCTGATATAATAATACAGAAAAAACATTTGGGCCACTTCTCTTAGGCTGCCATCTTCCTCCTCCCACCTCTTCTGCCTCCTTTTTTGTTGGTGTTTTCTGAAATTTTCTCTATTATGGCTAAATTCTTCTCTCTAACATTATTTAGCTTCAGAAATTTATAGCAGTGATTGTCTGGCGTTCATACTTACCAAATTTTTTTTGGTGCTTATTTCTGTGTTTACCTGGAAATAATGCTCATCACGTCAGAACTTACTGTGAGTTTCTGCTCCAATGCATCCACTCAGTTAGATGGATCTTCATCATTTTACAGGACTGAGGCTGCTGTGCCTCCTGGACTGTCGCGTACTTGGGCCTGGCTGTCCTGTGCATGGACGGGAGGTGGAAGCGTGGCTTCTTGCGCTCTTGCCATTATGTGAGCTCTGCGGACTCCGCATCATGGCTTGCTGGCTTCTCTTGTCACTGAGAACAATGCAGTCTATCTGTTACTTTCCTTTATGATGCACAAATATTCCTTTTTTTTTTAGTTGAAGTCTCACTCTGTTGCCCAGGCTGGAGTGCAATGGCATGCTCACAGCCACTGTAACCTCGACTGCTGGGCTCAGGCAGTCCTCTTGCCTCAGTCTTCCAAGTAGCTGCAACTACAGGCACTCACTGCCATATCTGGTGTTTTTTTATTTATTGTAGAAACAAGGTCTCACCAAGTTGCCCAAGCTGGTCTCAAACCCTGAACCCAGGAAATCCTCTCACCTCAGCCTCCCAAAGTGCTGGGATTACAGGTATAAGCCATCATGCCCGGCTTATACAGATTTTCTTTATCATCTAAGTTCAGTAATCCCACCAGATTGGTTTCATCAGTGCTCACATTCCATCAATTTTTCTTGAAACATGGTGAGCCCTTTCATTTTGCTTGTTCTAGCTTTCCCTTCAGAAAAATGTTCCTCTGCTGTGTGTTTGAGCATAGTTTCTTGTTCTGTTCTTAAAAGATGGTTGCCACTACTGACCCTGTTATGATGCTCATGGCTGTGTCCCCTGCTCTTGTCCTTACCCTCCCTAGCTGCCTCTCTCTCTCTTCCTGTTTTTTCTCCTCAGATTCTAGGACGGTTTTCCCTAAAAGTTTTTCAGGAGGAATTCTTCAAATGTACATTCTGCATTTGTCTTTTTCATTATAGCCTTTTAAAAAACTATAAGCATTATTTTTCCATAGGTTGCATACCATTATTTTTCTTTTCTTATCTTTGGATAGGAACATTTCTACAGAGACCTGAGATTTGCTCAGTGTAAAGTACATATTAATGCTCCTGCCTTTTTCCTTATGTTAACACGAATTGTACACTTAACATGGCTAAGATGGTAAATTTTATGTTATTTGTATTTTACCACAATAAAAGAAGTAATCTCTTGGTCATTCAGTTACTCCAGGGAGGTAGACAGGGAGTTATTCAGCTTGCTTGAGGTGTGCTGTCCAAGCACCGGACTACCATATCAGTTTCACCCGCCATCACAGGATCTCATATGTTAGAGGAGGTGAGAATACCTCCGGTTTCTCGTGCCTGCCCCCTTCAAGTTGAAGACAGATGCAGGTCTCGCCTAGTGTGCTGGAGTGGGAGCACCCCAGGTTTCTCGTGCCACCCCATTCCAGTTGAGGATGAGTATGGGTCATGTCTGGTGTGGAGGAGTGAGAGCACCCCAGATTTCTTATGCCCACCCCCTTAGAGTTGAGCCTCCCAAAGTGCTGGGGGAGTGTCTCATCTCATGTCGGGGAGGGGGAACACTCCAGGTTTCTGGTGGCCTCCCCCCCACTTCAAGTTGAGGATGGGTGTGATCCTGCAGCCATGTGACTGTCTATTGAGAAGGTCTGACCTCCCTCACTTCTGCTCAGTCACTTTGCTCCACAGTACACGTGTTCCCATTGCTCCACATCAACATGGACCCCAAGGTGGACTCAGTCATAAAAAAGTGTGCTGTGATGGACACTTTCTAGTTTTCTAGCCAGACAGAGGCTCATGGCGGGAGAAGAGTGTGAGAAAAATCACAGTGGAGCAGGAGCTCAACAAACAGGTCCCAGAGGCTGTGAGACATCCTTGGCTCAGCCCCATGCTGCTCATGCATAAGCTGAGCCAGATGGTATGCAGAGGCTTTGGGAAGCAGCTGCAGTGGAGACCATGAGACCAACTACCTGGTAATGCACATGGGAGGCAGGTACAAGCACACTGCACAGACTTTCAAGCTGGAGTGACACAAGCCTGCAGCCTGTTAAAGGTTCATCAAGTCTTACGGTCTGAACCAACCAGGTTGATCAGCCAAAACAACCAAGCAGATATTGGGCAAGGGCTTTAATGGAACACACAAATGTGTAGCATAATGTAAAACATGCAGGAATAACACCAAACTACTCCACATGTAAGAAACCAGGCAAATCTCAACAATTTTCTAGAAAAAAAGAAAACCAATCCCAAGATAACTCAAGTGTTGAACTGCTCAAACAATGGCTTTAAAGTAGCAATTACAGCCAAGTTCCAAGAAGTAAGAGAGAAAACTCTTGAAATGAGTGGAAAGATAGACATTCTCTGCAGAAAAGTAGAAGCTATGAGCAAAAAACTGGCTGGCTGAAGTGGCACATGCCTACAATCTCTGCACTTCGGGAGTTCAAGATGGGAGGATTGCTTGAACCCAGTAGTTCAAAACCAGCCTAGGCAACATGGTGAGACCACATTTCTACTAAAAATAGAAAAATTAACTGGGCATAGTAGTATGCACTTTTAGTCCTAGCTACTCAGGAGGCTGAGGTGGGAGGATCACAAGCCCAGGAGGTCAAGGCTGCAGTGAGTTGTGATCGTGGCACTGTACTCCAGCCTGAGCCACAGAGAGAGACCTCAACTCAAAAGGAAAAAGAAAAAACCATGGGGAAGGGGGACTATGAGTTGTTGCTCAATTGTTATAGAGCATCAATTTTGCAAGGTGAAAAGACATACAACAATGTGAATGTATTTTATTGAACTGTACACTTAACATAGTTAAGATGGTAAATTTTATTTGTATTTTGCCACAATAAAAGGATAAGATAAATTGAAATATACTTACCTGGAAAGATGTTCGTGACATATTTCTAAGTAAAACTAAAGTATGTTTCAGAGGAAAGGAAGGAGAACCAGATGTAAACTGAAAACTATGAAATTGAAATAAAAGCATTCACTGATGCTCATTTTCAAAATGAAGATGACAGGCGGAGCTCGATGGCTCAGCCTGTAATCCCAATAATTTGGGAGGCCAAGGTGAGTAGATTGCCTGAACCCGCAGGTTCGAGACCAGCCTGGGCACCTTGCAAGACCTCGTCTCTACAATAAGTAAAAATTTAGCCAGATGTGACAGTGCACGCCTGTAGTTCTGGCTACTTGGAAGGCTGAGGCAGAAGGATCGCCAGAACCCAGCAAGTCGACGCTGGGATGGCTGAGAGTGTGCCACTGCACTCCAGCCTAAGTGACAGAGTGAGACTCCAACTCAAAAAAAAAAAATGAAGATGACAGAGTAAAGAGTCAGTGAACTTAAAGATCAGTATCAAGATCTCTATATAATTTCCCCTCTGAACAGCAAGAGAAAAAAGATTTTTTAAAAATAACTGAGCGACCGGGCTCGGTGGCTCAGCCTGTAATCCCAGCACTCTGGGAGGCTGAGGCAAGTGGATTGCCTGAACCCAAGCGTTCAAGACCAGCCCAGGCAATTTTGTGAGACCTCGTCTCTACAATAAATAAAAAAATTAACCAGGCATGGTAGCATGTGTCTGTAGTTAGCTACTTGGAACACTGAGGTGGAAGGATCACCAGAGCCCAGCGGGTCAATGCTGGGGTGACTGTGTGCCACTGCACTCCAGCCTGGGCGACAGAGTGAGACTCCAACTCAAAAAACATAAAAATAAAAATAAGGGAGGCCTACATACCTGTGGGACAATTTCAGAAAGTTTAACATTTATATCTTTGACATCCCAAAAGGAGAGGAGGAAGAGACTGGTACAGATAAATGTTGAAGAAAATAAAGGATGAAAACTTCAAAAGTTGACAAAAGACAAACTCAGCAACCACAAAGTAAAATAGATTATTAAAAAGTATGTTGAGAGCCAGGCTCGGTGGCTCAGCCTGTAATCCCGCACCTTTGGAAGGCTGAGGTGAGTGGATTACCTGAGACCGTGGGTTCGAGACCCGCCTGGGCAGCGAGACCTTATCTCTACAATAAATCAAAAAATTAGCCGGGCGTGTAGCGCGCGCCTGTAATTCCAGCTACTC
>NW_007067389.1:0-2752 GCF_000164805.1 Carlito syrichta | reverse complement strand
GACTAAAAAAAAAAAAAAAAAGTATGTTGAGATGCATGAAAATTAAACTACTGAAAAGTAAAGAATAAATGGGAAGAATCAGAGAAAAACAGCACATTTTATATATAAAGGCAAAATTATTTCAATGACTGAATTTCCCATCAGAAATCATGGAGGCCAGAAAGCAGAATACTTTTTTAATAAAGTAAATAAACCCTAGAATTCTGTATTCTGTGAAAATATTTCACAGGAATGAAGGTGAAATAAAAGCATCTCGAGTTGAAGGAAAAAGAAGAAAACGTGTTGCCATTGCATCTGCTCTAAAGAAATGCTGGAAGTTGTTCTGGTAGAAGGGAAACAAGACTGGCATTTTGCTGTTCTCAAAACGTCAGTAATGAGGAAAGAGCAACAGAAATGGCAAGATGTGGGCAAATATATGTTTTACTCCTCTTACGTTCTTTAAAACATGCATAATGGTTGCAAGCAAGTATGATACTTATGGCAACTACAGCATAGAGGATGGACTGTAAAGGGACCTGTGTTGTTTAAAGCTTGCTGCATTTTATTTGAAGCTCTAAAATATTTTTAGCGGATTGTAAAAGTTAAGTATGAATATTGTCATCCTTAGAGCAACCATAAAAATGTTTTTTAGAAGTATATCATTCTTGGAAAGTCAAAATATAAATTAAAATAGAAAACCAAAAGATATTGCAGTAAGTCAAAAGAATCCAGAAAAGGAGAAACAGGAATGGGGGGGGGGAGGGAAGGACAAACAGCAAACAAATAATAGACTGATAGACCAACTATATCAACAGTTACATGAAATTTAAATCTTCGGGAAACACCAGTTAAAAGATAGTTTGTCTTTTTGGTTAAACTATATTCTATTGGAAGTACACTTTAAATGATATAAGTAAAAAATAAATGGAGGAAGATATACCATGCAAAGACTAATCAAAAGAAAGCTGGAATGGTTATATTAATCAGACCAAATAGATTTCAAAACTAGCAAGTTTAAAAGGGAAAAGTGCATAATAAAGTGGTCAGTTCATTAATAGAAGATATCATAATTGTGAATATGTGAGCAGCTAACAACACAGCTTCAAAATACTGTATAACTGAAAGGAAAAATAGATAATAAACCCACAATTACAGATGGCAGTTTCAACACTCTTCTCAGTAATCAATAAAATAATTAGGCATCTACTCAGCAAGAATATAGAAGGCCTGAATGCCATTGGCCAACTTGATCTAATTGTCTTTTGTAGAACATTCCACACCAAAAGAGCAAAATACACATTATTGTTAAGTGCATATGTGATATTGTGCATGATAGACCATAAATTATTGATCATAAAACAAAATTAACACATGTAACTGAAATAATACAAAGTAATATTCTCTCACTAAAATGGAACTAAACTAGAAATCAGTAACAGGTATTTGGAGATTCCCCCATACATGTTGATAATAAGTGAAACACTTCTAAATAATCCACGGGCCAAAGAGAAAGTCTGAAGGGAAATTAGAAAATATTTTGAAGGGAATGAAAATGAAAATACAACGTATCAAACTTTATAGGATGAAGCTAAAGCAGTACCTCTAGGAAAATTCATAGCATTAAGTGCTCACATTAGAAAAGAATAAGTTTCTCAAATCAATGTCTAAGCTTCAATGTTAAGAAAATAGAAAAAAAGAGGGGAAAATAAGCCCAAAGCAAGTGGATGAAAGGAAACAAAAGAGAAAACTAATGAAACCAAAAATTGGTTCTTTAAAAAGATCAGTAAAACTGATAAACCTCTAGCCATACTGACTGGAATGAAAGATACAAAAACAGTACAGACCACATAAACATTAAAGGAATAATAGAATAAGATGAGCAAGGGAATGCCATAAGTTCATCAATTTAGATAAATGAGCCATTTCTTTGAAAAAAACATAAAGATCACCCAGGAAGTAGACAATCTGTAGAGTCCTATGTCCATTAGAAGAACAAAATTTGTAGTTAAAAACTTTTGAACAAAGACAATTCTAGGCCAAGATCTAAGGAAGATACAAGACCAATTCTATGTAATCTCTTCCAGAAAATAGAAGAGGAAGGAATAATTTCCAGCTCATTTTAAAAGCCAGTACCAAAACTAGAGACCGATATTGCAAAGACAAGACCAGTATCTTGAACATGCAACATGTACCCTAGCAAGGACATGAAAATCCTCAACAAAATATTAGTAAGTTGAATCCAGCAATAGAAAAATAGAAACATTTCTTCCAGAAATGCAAGGCTATTCCCACTTTTGAAAAATCAACATAATCCACTGTTCTAACAGACGAATGTATAAAAACAGCATGATCATATCAATAGATGCAGAAAACACATTTGACAAAAATTAGCATCCATTCTTGATAAAACTCAACAAGCTAGCAATATAAGAGACCTTCCTTAAGTCAATAAATGGCAACTATAAAAAAAACTGACAGAACAGGGGGCAAGATGGCGACGGCATAGGTGAACTGGTGAGATTCTCTGAACGTGAGTTCCCAAAAAGGCTATCACTTCGCTACCCCCATCCCCCAGCCCACCACCAACCGCGCTGGGGGCAGGCCCGGGAACTTCAGTCCCACGCAAGGCCAGATATTGCGCCCCCGCCCCACTGCTGCCGTTATACTCGTGTGTGGAAGTCTCCGGTCCCAGCCCCCTCCAGATCCCTCCCCGGCTGCATTGTCTCCAGCCCGGGGCACCCGGCATCAAGCCGCCGGTCACAGAGGGAGGCTG
>NW_007067388.1:0-1814 GCF_000164805.1 Carlito syrichta | reverse complement strand
GCCTCAGCCTTCCAAGTAGCTGGAATTACAGGCATGCGCTACCACGCCCGGCTGGTTTTTATCAGTTTTGAACAATTGTAGTCACAATATATTTTTAAGAATCTTTGAAACATATTTACAAAAGCTAGAAGCACTTGCTATGGTAGAAAAACCACTTCTATATTGACTGGTCAAAATTTTAAAAGAAAAAATAGTTTGGAAAAGCAGAAAGTGTGATGAGAAATTTTTTTTATTTTTTATTTTGAATTAGGGTTCTCACTCTGTTGCCCAAGCTAGAATGCAGTGCACAACCATGGGTCACCACAGCCTCGACCTTCTGGTCTCAAGGGATCCTTCCACTGCAGCCTCCTGAGTAGATGGGACTACAGGTGCATGCCACCATGCCCATATAAGTTTCTTATTCTTTTGTAGACATGAGGTCTTGCTATGTTGCCTAGGCTGATGAGAGGTAATATTTGATAGAAACTGTAAAGGAGAAAAAAGTGCTTCCTTCTACCCTTCTAGGTTATTTGGTTGGACTACAAATTAAATTAACATCAGACAGATTAGCAGGAGAAATACAAGTTTAATTGTGTATATATACACCAGAGGCCCACTAGTAACCAAAGTCTCAAAGTAACCAGCTCCAATAAAACCAACATATTCTTCCTATTGGAACATATAAGTGAGGAGAAATAAAGACCAGGTAAGCTATTACTCCCTAGTGAGAAAAAGAAAAATTAACATAATAGATGGTTATCTCAGAAAGGTAGCTTGGGGATCTTAAGTGGAAAGAAGTAATTGCTTTAATTTGCTAGTGATTAAATAATGTATTCATTCATTCTTTCATGGGATACTTATTCATCAGATACCTGCCTACTAAGTACCAGGCATTGTAGGGTTTCCATACTGTATCATACCATACCATATAATACCATACTATACTATAATATACCACATCATGCTATAATATACCATATCATACTATAATATTTCTATGTACTTCTTTTCCGTGTACAAGGTACAAGGTACTTTCACATAAATCCTGTCCCATTTGACCCTTAGCATTGGTTTGTGAAGTAGGTTGAGGAAATACTTTAAATCACCATTTCACAGAGTAAGAAACTGAAAACCAATAAAGTTGATCGGTCAGTCCCAATTAACTAAGCTTATAAACATCGGAATTTGGCTTCAGAGTCACATCTTTTGTTTACAGTTACTTTTCCCACTACCTTATATCTGCTTCCTTTTAAACATTTATTTAATATTTATTTTGCGCAAGGTAAATGTGCTCTGCTAGGTATTAGGAATCTAAAACAGTCTACGACAGGGGATCTACCCTTATTTTTAATGTATTCAGAGAAACACAATGTCTGCTTGTAAAGACAAAGAAGCAAAGTAGTTTATGATTTGTAACTCATGGATGATATGGGGAATGTAGAGTCAGAGGAACTTAGAGAAGGAAGAAGTCATTTGGGTCTGCAATGGCTTGGAAAAATAGGATTCGAATAGTCTCTGAAGTAAAGGCAGGATTTAGATACAGAAAATAGAAGGGAACATATCTAGGCAGGAAGAACTGTGAAAAAATCATGGATGTGGAAAGGTACATTGCATGTTTAGCAGGATGCTATTTAGGTCAATTTAGGAAAATGGCATATTAATAGCAGTAAAATTCAAGCAAAAAGCAAATCATACTTCAAAAGTAAAGCTTAGTTTTGGAACAAAACTATTTAAACTAAGCCCAGTTCAGCAAACAACAAAATAAACCAAACATGAACGTTAAATCATAACAACCCCTAGCTTTCTTCCCTAAGCTAATATAATTTTTTTTTTTT
>NW_007067387.1:0-1815 GCF_000164805.1 Carlito syrichta | reverse complement strand
GTTTATTTTTTTATTGTAGATCACGGTCTCGCCAAGTTTCCCAGGCTGGTCTCAAACCCGCGGGCTCAGGCAATCCACTTGCCTTGGCCTCCCAAAGTGCTAGGATCACAGGCTGAGCCACCAAACCCGGCCCTCTACATTAACTTATTCAACATTTTTCATTGACATTTGGGATAGGGATTTTGTCTGGTCTTGTTGTCATTGTCCATACTGGTGAGAGTTTTAGCGCCAACCTGCCCTGTAGGTTGTTAGTCACCCTATGTAATTATCACCTGTGGGTCAGGGGTTGACCCTGAGCCAAATCTCACTGTTCAGGTTAAAGCCTGGAGCTGATTTCACAGAAAGGAGCTCTGGGAAGGCTTCCTAGAATCTGAATTTTTAGCAAACACTCCAGACAATTCTTATGTGGACTGTATTGGGGAGCTGTGGGTAGTGGTTAAAAAAGACTCCAGAGTAGAAAGATTTGGGTTTGGATTCTAACACTTCCTAGTTGTGTTACCTGGGATACAATCCTTAAAATGGCTGTATGCTTTTTCTTCTTTAAAATAATACTTTCCTCATGGAGCTACTGTCAAAACTAGATGACTTGGTGGTTTGAAGCACTCAACACAGGGAGTAATTAATAAGTAATAGTCATAAGAGAAGATGATGTTAGAGATGATTGCATTCGAGACATGAGAATTACTCAGTGGGCAGGATTAGGAAACTCGACGCAGATGTTGAGACATCCAGAGATTAGCAACAATGGGAAGCTGTTACCACTCTTAGTCCTGAGGGGGAAGAAGAGAAGATATGGAGTCCAGTGAGAATTGGATTCTTGGAGCAGGGGCCACTTGACAGAAGCTGTAGTTGGAGGGAGGCAGCCACTCTTGGAAATGCAGGCAAGACAGAAATCTCCATGCTTTGATCTCCAGCCTATGCCTCCCATTGACTAAACTAATCAGGAAGCCAGCAACAAGGGAGCTGGGATGATGGGTCTGCAGGAATCAGCCTCCTGGGGTATAGAGAAGAGCAGAGAATAGAATGGGTGGGAGAGGTGATAGCATGTGATAATGATTGGTAATAACAGTGAGAGGAGCAAAATGCTAGGAATCTGAAATTGCTTATCCTCTTCTGCTAGGATTGAATTAAAGCTGGCATGGCATGCTCAGAAAGATAAAGCAATTTTTACAGTTGAGGTGATAATGCACCAGTTTTTCCTACATCAGAGTCTCATACTATCATGCAACATTTAAGTGTTTGCACACAGTATCAAACAGTCTGAGGGAAACATTATAAAAATATCCTTCAGTTACCCTGGTTTTTGGTGATGTGAGTGCAGGGCTTGAGTGTACTGACTAGGTATCTGTTTAGGGAAAGGAAATGTGTTGATGGCAACAGGGGTTTGAAAAATGACTCCATGTGGATTTACTGATAAGCACACAAGACCACCTACCTGAAAGTCTTAACAGTGGGGCTCCTGTCTGGCCACTCAGCAGGCTGCAGGCAGTGTAAGATTAGCACAGTATTAATGGTGCTTGAGCTTTGGTAAATTGTTGAAGAAAAAAATGCCATCACAGAGAAAAGTGTTTTTTGTTTGTTTTGTTTTTTTACCAGGTTTGCTTTCACACTTGAATTCACCAACTTGCTTCCTATTCAGCAGAAATTAAATAGCAGCAATATGAGTGAGAGTCTAAGAGCCCTGCCCTTGATGGTTTGACTTATGCCTTTTTTCCTGGTGCTAAGTTCTTTACTGAGAGTTCTGGAGGCTCAGCAACTTCATGAATTGTGTTTTGGGGAATCTTAAAACTACTGGAATGAATGCAAAAAAATCTT
>NW_007067386.1:18490-26710 GCF_000164805.1 Carlito syrichta | reverse complement strand
CGGCCCCCCGAGCCTTCCAGCCCCGACGGTCCGTGGGTTCCCGAGCCGTCAGCGCCTCCCTTGCCCTCCTGGTGCTGGGTCTGGGGTTGGAACGCCCTCGGGGCTGACGAGGCGACAGAGGCAGGCCCAGGCAGGGCTAAGCCCGGGCCGCCCAGGCCTGCACGTGATCCCTGCTCGGCGCCTTGCTTTTTCTTAAGTCAGGGTCTTGCTGTGGCATCCAGGCTGGAGCACAGTGGCACAGTCATGGCTGACCGCAGCTTCAGCCTCCTGAGCCCAGGTGATCCACCCAGCCTCCCGCGTAGCTGAGACTACAGACACACCACTACACCTGGCTGGTTTTTATGGTTTTGTAGAGACAAGGTCTCACTATGTTGTGCAGTCCGGTCTCAAACTCTGGTATCAAGTGATACTCTCACACTGGTCTCCAAAGTGCTGGGGTTCCAGGCATAAGTCTGAGCCCCAGTGTCTTTTTTTTTTTTTTAGTTGGAGTCTCGCTCTGTCACCCAGACTGGAGTACAGTGGCACACTTGCAGCCACCCCAGCGTCGACTTGCTGGGCTCCAGAGAGCCTTCTGCCTCAGTCTTCCAAGTAGCCAGAACTATAGGCACGCGCTCCCACGCCCGGCTAACTTTTTTAAAGTTTATTGTAGAGACGAGGTCTCACCAAGTTGCCCAGGCTGGTCTTGAACCTGCGGGCTCAGGCAGTCCACGCGCCTTGGCCTCCCAAAGTGCTGGGGTTACAGCCTGAGCCACTGTGCCCGGGCCCCAGTGTCTTCATCTCTGACTTGGGGACAGTAATAAACTGGGTTGTGCTGAGGATTAGAGGTGATGTAACGAGTCTGGTGTCTACATGAACAGGCATCCATGGAAGTTCTTGGGGGGTTCCCGTGCGTCTCATATCTATGTAAAGCTGAATTCTGTCCCCCCCACCTCTCAGGTACGACATCAAGGGATGTGAGGTGAGCCGCTGGGTGGAGCCGGCCCCCGAGGGCAGCCCCCTCGTCCTGGTGCTGAAGGACCTCAACTTTCAGGGCAAGATCATCTGCCTGGGTGAGCCATGGTGTGGCCACTGCCTATCCTTTCTCCATTCAGGGTGAAGTTTATTTTTTACTTTTTTGAGTCAGTGCCTCACCCTGTTGCCCAGGCTGAATTGCAGTGGCATGCTCATAGCTCACCGCAGTCTCAGCTTCCTGGGCTCAGGTGATCCTCCTGCTTCAGCCTCCCAAGAAGCCGGGACTATAGATGCACACTACCACACCCAGCTGATTTTTTTATTTATTGTAGAGACAAGATCTCGCTATGATGCCCAGGCTGATCTTGAACTCCTGGGCCCAGGTGATCCTTCCGCCTCAGCCTCCCAAAGTGGTGGGATTACAGGCATGAGCCACTGTGCCCACCCCCCAGGGTGAAATTTAAAAGGATGCCCTGACTGGCACTGCCCTCTGTCCAAGTCATTAAGAGCCCAGATTCTAGAGTCAGGAAGAGCAGAGTTCAAATTCTGGCTCCATGACTCCCTAGCTAGGTGGCTGAGGCAAATGGCAGATGAGTCTCCTTATTTGTGAAATAGGGACAGTAGTGACCCCTGCCCTCATGGGGCAGAGCGTATGGAGCACCGAGGCTGGCATGTGGTGAGTGCTCAGGTGGGGCACTGATGCTCTGGCAGGACCCCAGCGGCGCTGGTTCCTCCGCCAGATGGAACTGGATACCACCTTCCTCCGGGATCTCAATGTGCTGGATTACAGCCTCCTGATGGCCTTCCAGCATCTCCACGAGGATGAGAAGGGCCCGGGCAGCAGCCTCCTCTTCCGCGTGGCCAGGTGAGCCCCTCACAGAGTCAACAGCAAGAATATGGTGGTGAGGGCACGGGAAAGACAGATGTGGAGGTGTGGGCATGCCTTCTGTGGGGAACAGTGCAGGTGATGGCTCAGAGGCTGAGGAGTGGTGTGTGTGAACACTGTATATGGGGGGGCACAGGAAAACACTTGCCGGTAGAGCCGGGGGCACAGGTGGGTCACAGTAAGGGACAGAAAGACAAGGTCCAGTTGGACAGGGACATTGGTGCCTATTTGAAGAATCTTCCCATTTTCCAGCCAGGAATGTGGGGCCTTTGAAAGTTTCAGAGCAGGGAAAAGAACTGTTTAGTTTTTGCCTTAGAAAGAATCTTTGTCTGGCCAGACGTAGTGGCCATGTAATCCCAGCACTTTGGAGTCTTGACTTCCTAGGCTCAAGTGATCCTCCTGCCTCAGCTTCCTGAGTAGCTGGGACTGCAGGCCACACCATTACACCCGGCTGATTTTTTTGGATTTTTTTGGGTAGAGACAGGATCTTGCTATGTTGCTTGGACTGGTCTTGATCTCCTGGGCTCAAGTGATCCTCCTGCCTCGGCCTCCCAAAGTGCTGGGATGACAGGTGTGAGCCACTCTGCCTGGCCTGTGCCATGTAGTGAATGGTGCGCCTCTCAACCAGGGCTTCACATTACTCACCCTTCACATTACCCAACTTTACAGACCTGGGCGCGTAGGAGGGGTGGGACAAACAAGTGGTGAGGTGGGCTGCAGGGCCAGGCTTACAAGGCGGATTGGCTGGGCCTTCCCAGGAGAGGTGGCACCCTCATCTTCCTGTCGGTCCCCAGGTCTGTGCAAGGGGCGCAGAGCCCAGAGGAGCCAGAAGCCCAGAATCGCCGGCTGCTGCCGGACACCCCCAATGCCCTACACATCGTGGATGGGCCGGAGCAGCGCTATTTTGTGGGCCTGGTTGATCTCGCCACGGTCTATGGCCTCCGCAAGCGGCTGGAGCACCTGTGGAAGACACTGCGCTACCCTGGCCGGACCTTCTCCACTGTCAGCCCGGCTCACTATGCCCGTCGCCTCTGCCAGTGGGTGGAGGCACACACTGAGTGACCGTGCCTGGCCCCACTCCTCCCATATGGACTGTGGGCACCTTCCAGGAAAGCTGGGTCCCGGAAGTTCCTGGCAGCTGCCTGAGGTTCCCCGAGCTGACCACCAGAGGGCAGCATCCACCAACTAATACCATACCTGCGGTCTTCCACGCTCACCACCAGAGGGTAGCATCCTCTAATACATACCTGTAGTCTTCCTGCTGACCACCAGAGGGCAGCATCCACTTAAACTATACCTGCGGTCCTTCCACTGACCACCAGAGGGCAACATCCTCAAATACGTATCTGCAGTCCTCCCGCTGACCACCAGAGGGCAGCATCCTCATACATATACCAGAGGGCAGCATCTCCTAATACCATAGCTGCAGTCCTCCTGCTGACCACCAGAGGGCAGCATCCCCTAATATCAACCTGCGGCCTCCCTGCTGACCATCGGAGGGCAGCATCCTCTAATACATAGCTGTAGTCCTCCCGCTGACCACCAAAGGGCAGCACCCGCGAATACATATCTGCAGTCCTCCCGCTGACCACCAGAAGGCAGTATCCAATACCATACTTGCGGTCTTCCCACTGACCACCAGACGGCAGCATCCTATACCAGAGGACAGTATCCACTAGCACCACACCTGCGGTCCTCCCGCTGACCACCAGAGGGCAGCATCCCCTAACTAATACCATACCTGCGGTCCTCCTGCTGACCACCAGAAGGCAGCACCCCCCAATACCATACCTGCAGTCTTCCCACTGACCACCAGACGGCAGCATCCTCTAATACATATCTGCAGTCCTCCCGCTAACCACCAGAGGGCAGTATCCTCATACAGATACCAGAGGGCAGCATCCCCTAATACCATAGCTGCGGTCCTCCTGCTGACCACCAGAGGGCAGCATCCCCTAATATCATACCTGCGGTCTCCCTGCTGACCATCGGAGGGCAACATCCTCTAATACATAGCTGCAGCCCTCCCGCTGACCGCCAGAAGGCAGTAGCCAATGCCACACCTGCGGTCTTCCCACTGACCACCAGACGGCAGCATCCTATACCAGAGGACAGCATCCACTAGCACCACACCTGCGGTCCTCCCGCTGACCACCAGAGGGCAGCATCCCCTAACTAATACCATACCTGCGGTCCTCCTGCTGACCACCAGAAGGCAGCACCCCCCAATACCATACCTGCAGTCTTCCCACTGACCACCAGACGGCAGCATCCTCTAATACATATCTGCAGTCCTCCCGCTAACCACCAGAGGGCAGTATCCTCATACAGATACCAGAGGGCAGCATCCCCTAATACCATAGCTGCGGTCCTCCTGCTGACCACCAGAGGGCAGCATCCCCTAATATCATACCTGCGGTCTCCCTGCTGACCATCGGAGGGCAACATCCTCTAATACATAGCTGCAGCCCTCCCGCTGACCGCCAGAAGGCAGTAGCCAATGCCACACCTGCGGTCTTCCCACTGACCACCAGACGGCAGCATCCTATACCAGAGGACAGCATCCACTAGCACCACACCTGCGGTCCTCCCGCTGACCACCAGAGGGCAGCATCCCCTAACTAATACCATACCTACGGTCTTCCTGCTGCCCACCAGAAGGCAACCGCTTCTAAACGTAGCTGCAGTCCTCCCGCTGACCACCAGAGGGCAGCATCCCCCAACTAACACCGCATGCCTGCAGCCCTGTTTGCTGGCAGTGGTGTGCCCAGCAGCGGGCCGAGGACCCTGCTGCTATACGGCTCCTCCAATCCTCAAAACATGCTAGTATTCCCTTTTGGTGGACCGTGAAACGGGGGCTTGGGGCGGAGGGCTGTCAAGGTCTTTAGCGGCACTTGGCCGTGCCCTTTGCACTTCAGAGTGTGTTCTTGACCCCCAACTCCTGTAGCCTCATGCTCGGGGGAAGGGGCAGGCGGGACGCTCCCCCACGCGTGTCCAGGTGGGGAGGCTGAGGCCCAGAGCCCCCAAGGGCCTACGCGTGGGTAAGTGGCAGGCTCAGCCCCAAGGACCCAGGCCTCCAGATCCTGCTGGCCTCCCTCTGGGATGGCCTCCTTGCTCCAGGGATGGAGGGGGGAGAAGCTGGGGTCGTGGGGGCTTCCTGGAGCTCTGGGAGGCGTTCTCTGGGGCCCGTGTTGCCCTCAAGTGAGCACTGCCCTCCTCTGGAAGTCGCTTTCTCAGCTGCGGAATGGGTGTGCGCATCAGCGGTCCGGCCACGGGCCTGGCTGCACGGACATCTCCAGGGGCTGCAGAGCCCCGATCGCCCTCCTCACGCCTCCGGGAAACCCCAGCCTGGCCTCTGACCCCAGTTCGGTCCACCCGTGCCCAATGGGCCTCTCCTCCAGAGCTGCTCTCGGGCCTGGCTGTGTGACCCGGGGAAGGCGCTGACCCTCTCTGTGCCTCGTCAGTCTACTTTTTGACCTTTGTTCCCGCTACACGGGTCGAGCCTGACAAGCGCAAAGGCTGCAAACGACCTCGCCATCTCATTAAATATGTCCTGAGCACCTACCGTGTGGCTGGCCCTCTGCTGCGTTGGGGGACCCGGGGTGAGCAAGATGCAGATTCCGCCTGCACAGAGCTCACGCCACGGGGACTCCTGTTCGGGGTGACGAAGCGAGCCGTGTGGCCAGGCCCTGGGGCTCTGCAGCCGGGGAAGGGCCCCCGCTGGTCACTCGCGGCGGGGGCGCCGGGAGAGGGGCTCGCCCGCACCGAGACCTGAAGAGTCGGGAGCGTCCCAGGCCAGGGGCCCCGCCGAGGCCTGGGTGGGGACCTTGCGTTTGAGGGAAAACACTTCGGGGTGAGCGGGGCTGGCCGGGCCAAGAGCAGCCCGGGGCCTGGGGAAAGCGGCTCGGTGGCACCAAACACCCCTTCCCCTCCTCCGTCGGATGCTGCCGGCAAAGTCGGAGGGCAGAAGGGAGAGGACGGAGAGCCTCCTGCCGCGCTGGGGTGCCAGTTCCTGGAAAGTGCACAGCGTTGCGCTTCGCGGAGACGAGATCTCGCTGTGTTGCCAGGCTGGTCTGACTCCTGGGCTAAGCGGTCCTCCCGCCTCGCCTCCCAGAGCGCCGGGACTGCCGGCATGAGCCGCTCCGCCCAGCCGGTGACATGCTCTAAACATCGACATCCCTCCTGGTTGTCTGGGGGACCTCAGGTGGTTACTCAACCTCTCTGAGCTGGCATGAGCTGAGCGGAAACCTGCTCTCGCCCAGCAGGAGGTTGAGCCACAGAGCACGCGAACCCCTTTGTTCGGGTGGCGGGAGCAGGGGTCTGGCTCCGGCGGGGCTGAGTCAGAGCCCCAGGATTCCTCTCTGATGTCGGGTGATCCAGCACCCTCCCCCGCCTCCGGCCGTGAGCCTAGGCGGAGCCTGAGGCTGGACGGGGAGGAGGCTTGTCCAGGACCTCACAGGACCCAGGACCCCAGGCTTGCCTGACCTGTGCACTCCGCAGACACCCCTGGCGCCTAGTGTGTGTGGGCGCCGTGCAGGAGCTGGGGTGCCCTGAGGACGTGGCTGGTCTGCCTCTGCCCGCACAGAGCGTAAGTCTGGGGGGCATGTGGACCATGAACAAGCAACCCGGGAAACCACAGGGCGATTTCAGAG
Organism: Carlito syrichta; assembly: GCF_000164805.1. Lineage (NCBI taxonomy): Eukaryota > Metazoa > Chordata > Mammalia > Primates > Tarsiidae > Carlito > Carlito syrichta. The sequence goes on along the minus strand of NW_007067386.1, from coordinate 20,221 downwards.
CATGGCAAAAACTACGGAAAAAGTAGACGGGGGAGAGGCAAGAGGGTGGGGTGCAGTGCTGGGCAGGGTGACTGGCAACGTCTGAGCCAAGCGACAGGAAGGAGCCGCCACATGACTAGAGCAGTCCAGGAGGACACAGTGAGTGCAAAGGTCCTGCGGTGGAATAACATCAGTGTGATCGGCCTTGGGGATGGCCAGGGTGGGTGGAGGGTGTCGAGAGGGTGCCAGGCGCTCATACTGCCAGTTTGAGGCCAGCCTGGGCAACATAGCAAGAGCTCATCTCTACAAAAAATTTAAAAAACTAGCGGGGCACGGTGGTGTGCCCCTGTAGTCTCAGCTACTCAGGAGGCTGAGGCGGGAAGATAATCTGAACCCAGGAGGTTGAGGCTGCAGTAAGCTGGGATTGCACCACAGCTTGCCAGCCTGAATGGCAGTGAGATCTCACCTCCAAAGAGTAAAAATAAAAAAGAAGAGGGGTGCCGGGTTCGGGTGGGGGAGGGAAAGCGGATGGAGAGGAGAGGTGCCGGGAGGCTGGGACCGCCAGGCCGGAGGGGCGCGCTGGCAGCCCGGAGAGCCGAGCAGATGGCAAAGAACTGCGACACACAAAGAGGCTAGGAAGGAGAAGTTTGTTTAAAAGCAGACCGGAGAGAGAAAGAGAAGGAAGAGGAAGACTCACCTCCCCAAGGTGGGGGAGGGGACCAAAGCCAGGAAGCATGGCGACAGCCGGCTCGGAGAGCACACGGCCACACCGGACTCTAGCAAGGCAATGGCCCTGGTTGCTTGGGGTTGAGTCCTTTTAACCATTCCCCTGGGGGGAAGATCGTTGGGTGGCTGGGTGGGCTGCTTCCTCGGCATCACCAAGGGCCAGGCAAGCGCAGGTAATGACAGCAGGTGATGGACAGCAGGCAGAGGGGTGGGTTGGTCACGTGACTGCTGCCAAATTCCTGGACCACGGTGGAGTGCTCATACTATTACTTCTATGGCTTTGGCCTTGACAAGGAATCAGAAGTCTACGAGAGATTATTATGCTAAACCACGAATGGTTGGGCTGTCCTGGTCTTGCATCTGAAGGAGATTTGCCCAGGGGGGCTGGGATAGGCTGCTGTTTGTCCTGCAGTAGAATGTCTGAAGGCTTTCTAATGGCTACGCTGAGGCAAGAAGACGAAAGAATAAGCTAAGTTTCTTCTAGGTTTCTTTCTTTCTTTTTTTTTTGAGTTGGAGTCTCACTCTGTCGCCCAGACTGGAGTGCAGCGGCCGCTCCCGGCCACCGCAGCCTCGCCCTGCTGGGCTCCGGCGAGCCTTCCGCCTCCGCCTTCCGAGTAGCCAGCCGGAATTACAGGCGCGCGCTACCACGCCCGGCTGATTTTTGATTTGTTGCAGATGAGGTCTCGCTGCCCAGGCGGGTCTCGAACCCGCGGGCTCAGGCGATCCACGCACCTCAGCCTCCCAAAGGCGCGGGATGACAGGCTGAGCCACGGAGCCCGGCTCTTCTCCTAGGTTTCTGTAGCCACCTTCCCAGTGGGCTTTTGCCAAAACCTCTCCGAAGAGCTTCATCGGAGGCTGTGGGGCTTCCTGGTCTCAGTCCCACTGTGGACTTAGTCCTCAGCTGCCCTGGGAGCCTGGGCCGTGCGGGCAGCCCGTGTCCGGCGAGGAGGAGCAGGGAGAGGAGCAGGGAAGGGCGCGGGCTCTGGGGGCCGCCGCCCAGCGAGCGGGCGGCTGCGGAGGGCGGTG
>NW_007067386.1:17461-18236 GCF_000164805.1 Carlito syrichta | reverse complement strand
CCCTGAGCAGCACGGGGTGTGTAGAGGCCCGGAGATCCGGGCTGGGGGCCACTGGGCTGTGGCCTGGGAGCGGGTGGACTCGAGAGGTGGCGGAGCTGGGGGCGATCCCTTGCGGCCGTCCGTCCCGCAGCCTCGGAGGACAAGGAGGGAGTCTGAGATGGGGGAGCCCGGGCGGGTTCCCAGACCGACTTTTCTGAGTTTTCAGCTCTTCGAGCCAGGGGCCTCCGCCATCCACGACTGGAACGCGGCGGCACGATCGGCTCACTGCAGCCCGCCCTCCTGGGCTCAAGCGGCCCTCCTGCCTCGGCCGCCCAAAGTTCGGAATCCGGGTGCGAGCCGCAGCGCCCGGCCCTGAAGAAGCCCGAGACGGGAAGCGGGCTCTCCGGTCTGCCCCAGGCCCGCCCGCGGCCCCACACGACCCCTCGGTGCGGTCCGCAGCCGGGCTCCGAAGGCTTGGGAGCCCCAGGGACGCAGTGGGACACATTTCGGCATCTGCTCGGGCCCCAGGCGGGCCTGACTCGGATGTGCAGGACACTCCGGCAAGCCAGCCGAGGCGGGTCAGAGGAGCTGGCCAGAGCCCGGGCTCTGGAGTGACTGCCCGGGTTCGAATCCAGACCCTGTCAGGAGCTGCCCCTGCTCTGCCTCACAGAGGAAGAACACCGAGGCTCAGGGGAAGGTCACACCGACATACTCGTAATACAACAGCTCGTCAAAAGCAACGGTCCCTTCGCAATTCCGATTTCAGGGGGCGTCTTGCCTCTCGCCAGCCACATCT
>NW_007067386.1:12677-17066 GCF_000164805.1 Carlito syrichta | reverse complement strand
GCCCGGCGAGCTCCGGGCGTCTGGCTCGCGGGCGCCACCGCCGGGACTCCGGCTCTTGCCCCGGCCCCGCTGTTCCCGGCCGCCGCGACCCCTCCCGCACTTGCCTTCCGGCCCTGAGTTTCGGTCCCGGCAGGTGCCCGGCTCGCACCCCGGCCCAGCCCCAGCCCCCGCCCTGGAGACAGCAGCCCCCGGACTACTGAGGGACGCCGGCAGCATGAAGGCCCCGGTGAGTGCGGGAAGGCGGAGGGCTCGCAGCGAGCCGGAGGCTCCTTCCGGTGGGGCCGCCTGGCCGCCTCCCTGCCCCAGGACCGACTGAGGCTTCTGAGCCCCCGCAGCTGCCGAGCAGCGAAGGGCAGACCGCCCTCAAAGTCCGGCCCGGCTCTCGCAGGCTGTGTGGCCCCAGGCAGCTGCATCCCCTCGGGGGACGCCCTCCGTGCCTTACTCGCCCCCCGGGAAGACGAGGCTGTTGTCGAGGTCAGCCAGGCGAGGCCTGCGGGCGTCGGGGGTGTGGTGTGAACACCCAGGTTGGCTGGTCTTTACTCGGGATCCCTGGTTGTGAGAAGGGACTTATTTTTAGAAGCTGATGTCGCTTGTGGGCAGAAAACAGTGGGCCGGTGGCAGGATGTGCCTGAGGGGAGGGTGTGGGGGCTGCTTTCCCACTTCTGATTTTCAAAGCAGTTTCTGCAGGGCGTGGCGGGTGGCTAGGGCCTTGTGCCTCGCATCTAGAAAATTAGAGCCCTGAGCCACACAGGCAGCCTCGCACACAGTGACGGACCCAGGCTCTCCCCGATCATCCCCTCCTGAAGGGCTTGGTGGAGACCTCCACTCTCTCTGCCAGCAGGGCCAGCCCAGGCCAGAGAGCCACATGGGCTTCCTGGTTCCTATGGCCCTTGGCACACGGTTTGTGGAGGCGGTAGCCTCTGGGCAACCGTTTTGCAATTAGTGAAGTCATTTCTTGCATGGCACTTCCCTCAAATCCCCTTCTGACACGTGGCCTGCTGACTAAGACCGTGATCACCAGCTCCAGGACAGCCACCGAGTCAGCTGGGAGTGAGGACAGAGGCAGGCCATCCCAGGCAGCTCTGGACCACGCGCCAAAGGAGCTGGTGGTCCTGCCGTCACGCCACTCTCTTGCTCTCAAGAGCACAGCACTCCACAGTGTGCGGAATGCTTTCACCGCTGTCCCCGCTGTAGGTTCAACTGCAGCCTATGTTGGTCCCCATTTTGTAGAGGAGGAAACAGGCCCAGAGAGATGGAAAGTCATGCCCAAGGCAGCACAGCACACCCAGGCTTCTGGTTGAGAATGCGAGGCCAGGCACAGTGGTTCACACCTGTAATTCCAGCACCTTGGGAAGCTGAAGCGGGAAAATTGCTTGAGCCCAGGATTTTGAGCCCAGCCTGGGCAACACATTGAAATCTCATTTCTACGAAAAATAAAAAAATTAGCCAGGCACAGAGGCGCACACCTGTCCTTAAGGCCTCACAGTGCTGCTGCCTTGCCATGTGGCCATGAGCTACACACCTCACCCCAGAGTGGTCTCCTTATTTGGGATGGGCCTTGTGTGGCCAAAGCCCGGCATCCTCGAGTAAGGTCTGGTTAGTGGAGACTGGATTCTGCTGCTGTTCTAGGAGCTGTGACGTGGAGCCTAGGCCCAGGAGGCCGGGGGTAACCCTCCACACTCCAGGAGTCCCTCTCCCCACATGCAGATCCCTCATGCCCGCTGCCTCCCTCGGGGCCGGCTCCTGCTTGTCGTCCTGTGCTCCTTGGTCTTCTCTGCCGTCTACATCCTCCTGTGCTGCTGGGCCCGCCTGCCGCTCTGCCTGGCCTCCTGCCTGGATCACCAACCCTCTCCGAGCTCCAGGCCCACCGTGCTGGGGCCCCTGCATTTCAGTGGATACAGCAGCGTTCCGGATGGGAAGGTGAGTCGGCCCGGCCGAGGCTGCCAGGGTGCCCCCACCCTGGGGGCAGTGAGAGCTGGGCTTGTGCCAGGTGAACCTGGCGCCTGAGTTTGGCTGCTCCCCAGGCGTGCGACCCTGGCCAGTCTCCTCACCTCTCGTCAGCCCAGGTTCTAGGAGGAATGAGTTTTATTAAGCAACCATCATCACCTGGTTGCCGGGGATTAAAAGGTGAGCTAGACAGGAGCACTGGCCACAGGGCACTCCCAGTCCAAAGAGAGACAGACATCATCACAGCACGGTGCATTCTGTGTGTTTTTGGATTAATCTGTCTACGCACACAATCTGTTCAACAAGTGTGTACTTGGCACCTGCAGTGTGTCTGGCCTTGTGCCGACGGCTGCTGAGGACAGGACACTGGGGCCCCGGGAGACAAGACGGCCGTAGCCCTGTCCCGCGGTGGCCGGCACTCCATGCTTGCTCTGCCCAGCAAGGGGCGGTGCACTTTACAGTTAATTTTACAACGCTTGCCCTGACTTCATGGCCCCACCTGGCAGGTTCCTCCAGCGAGCACCCTGGAAGGGGTCTGAGTTTGTGCACGGGACAGAGTGTGCCCGGGCTGAGTATGATGGCGATGGTCTAGGGAGGTCCCTCAAGTTAATTTTCTTCCTTCTGAGCCTCCGTTGCCTCCTTGTCTGTCAGAGACCCTGGTTGTAGTTCCTACCTCGGAAGGGTTGCTGTGAAGATTTACCCACATGATTTGTGGATGGTGTATACAAAAGGTGCTGTATTAATGTTTGATGAAGAAACAAAAGCAGCTGAGGGGCACACACTCTCATGCCCACAGGTAGCCAGGAGGGAAAGATGTCGGGGCCGGCCGGGCAGACACTGTCCCACCTGCCGTGTGGTGGCCGGTGACCGTTTCTGACACTTAGAGCCTCACAGGAATGTGGCCCACAGAGGCCAGGTCCTCTGATTTTTTTCCCCCTTAAGCAGGAAATCCAGACTCACAATGTCAAAGGGCCGGTTTCTATAAATCTGGAATTAATGAAAATCTTAAAGACCTTGGAGGGACAGGCGGAATACCTCCTGGGACTGATGGTGACCTTGGGTCAGAACAGACAGCTGATTGTCAGGACAGGTCCAAATGAGGACAGAACACAGAAGTCTTATTCTTTATTGGCGTGGTGTGGAAATGGATCTAGAGGTCCTTAAATCAGCATTATATAGATATAAAACGTCCCTGAGCAGGATATAGAAGTGTGTCTTTTTACTTTATTTTATTTTTTTGGAGAGACGAGGTCTTGCTATGTTGTCCAGGCTGGTCTCAAACTCCTGGGCTCAGGCAGCCCTTCCACCTCAGCCTCCTAAAGTGCTGGGATTACAGGCGTGAGCCACCAAGCCTGGCCTCTGGCTAGAAGTTCAATAGAGGATTCTTCACTTTCAGAGGGGAAAAGGTAACAGGCTCCACGAGCTTGGTGCGGGCTTTTCCCACGGTTAAGGACTCCTGTCGTACCTTCAGCTCCAAGCTTCTCAGCAGCCTGTGCTTGCCTCCTCTGACCCCTTCTCTTGTGGCACCAGCTCTTTGTTTCTCCTTGAATCCTCCGGCTGGGTCAAATAGATGCTGTTTTCTTCCCCGTTTAACAGATGAGGGAATGTGAGGCCTCAGCCACACAGCTGGGAAGGAGCAGATCCGGGATATCAGAGAGTCCCAAAGCCGTCGCAGGGTGCCCACGACCCTGCATTTACTTAGAGCCTGGGCACACTGTGGCCAGGGCTAAGGCAGGGGAGGGAGGGGAAGAAGTGATGCTGAGGCGTTGAGGTTCAAGCTTGCTTGACAAACACAGGATACCCAGTCTGTGCTAGCTGCTGTTTTCACTGCTTTATCCATGTTTACCCACAGAACTCTCATAAGGACCTGTGATGTGGGGACTGTTAGGGCCTCCGTGACAGCATCAGGGATGAGGGCCAAGAGCTTGAGGCAGAAAGCAGGGCCTCTGAATGCAGAATCTCAGGTCTGTGGCTTGCTTTCAGTGTGGCCTTGGGAAGGTCGCCCCGCCCCGTCCCACCTGCACAAATGGGTTAATAGCAGTTCTTCGAAGGCCAGGCGCAGTGGCTCGTGCCTGCACTCCCAGCACTCTGGGAGGTGGCCGTGGGAGGACCGCTTGAGGCCAGGATTTCTAGACCAGCCTGGACAACAGAGCGAGGCCCTGTCTCTGTAAAGTTAAAAAAACAAGCCAGGTGCAGTGGCTTGTGCCTGTAATCCTAACACTTTGGGATGTGGAGGCGAGAGGACTGACTGAGCCCACAGGCTTGAGAGCAGCCTGGGCAACGTGGCAGGACCTTGTCTCCCCACTGAATAAAAGAAGACTAGCTGCGCATGGTGGCGCGTGCCTGTAGTCCCAGCCACGCGGAGGGCTGAAGCGGAAGGGCTGCCTGAGCCCAGCAGTCGAGGCTGTGGAGGCTGAGCGGCCGATGCCCCGCGGCCTGGCT
>NW_007067386.1:12136-12482 GCF_000164805.1 Carlito syrichta | reverse complement strand
GCGTGGTCTCGCACACGAGCGTGCCGCTGCTGCTGCGCAACTACTCGCACTACTTCCGGCAGGCCCGCGACACGCTCTACGTGGTGTGGGGCCAGGGCCGGCACATGGACCGCGCGCGCGGCGGCCGCACCTACCGCGCGCTGCTGCAGCTCAGCAGGATGTACCCGGGCCTGCGGCTGTACACCTTCACCGAGGGCATGATGGCGCGCTGCGACCAGATCTTCCAGGACGAGACGGGCCGGAACCGGTGAGCGCCGGGCCGGGCGGGGCGGGGCGGGCGGTCGCTCCGAGGCCGCGCGGCGCTGTTTCTGAGCCGGTGCCTGTCGCCAGGCCGGAGGGCAGCGGC
>NW_007067386.1:11348-12116 GCF_000164805.1 Carlito syrichta | reverse complement strand
TGACCCCCTGGCGCCAGCGATCCCCCCAATGCCAGGATTACAGGCGAGAGCCGCTGCGCCCTGCCCGAACTTTCAAACGGCACCGGAATCCCAGCTGGTGGCGCGGGCATCACCCTTGAGAGTACCTGAAGGGGAGCCCTGGCCGGCGTGGGGAGGCGCTGGGTGCACGTCCGCCTGGAGGGGCTGTCCCGCGATCTCACCTGGTCCCTGACACCCTTTCCGGAGAACAAAACTAGCAGTTCCAGCAGTCCCAGCCCCTTCACGCACCAGGAGTTGGGCTGAGCGCCCTGCAGTCAAGATCTCGTGATAAGCCGGTGCGGTGGTTCGTGCCTGCCATCCCAGCACTTTGGGGGCCGAGGCGGGAGGCTTGCATGAGTCCAGGCGTTCGAGACCAGCCTGGGCAGCATAGTGAGACTTCGTCTCTACAGAAGTTACAGAAAGCAGCAGGGTGTGGTGGAGCGTGCCTTTAGTCCCAGCCGCTCAGGAGACTGAGGTGGGAGGGTGGCCTGGGCCCAGGAGGTGGGGGCTGCAGCGAGCCGGGATCCAGCCCCTTCACTTCAGCCTGAGTGCCGGAGTGAGAGCCACTACTCCAGGAAAGACCAGGATTCGTGATCTCCCACACTCAAAAGAACATCCCTGCCTCCGCCACCCCTCCTTGGCACTCCTCCTCCCCGGCCTCCCGGACTCGGGAGGTAGAGCCCCCGGCCTCCAGCGTGTCGGTCACACCTGGGCTGTGTCCCGACGAGCCTCATGCCTTCCTGTGCCTCA
>NW_007067386.1:9771-11328 GCF_000164805.1 Carlito syrichta | reverse complement strand
AGCCTCCCGCCGCCTCCCTGGCCCCTGCTGGCTGAGCCTCTCGCAGCCGTGATTCAGTCCCGGCAGTCCCCCGCCCACAGCCCTCCAGCAGCTTTGCGCCACGGCTGAGGCGGAGGGGTGAAGCGCAGGCTTCCCGCCTCCTCTCCTCCCCCCACTCCCCAGTCGGCGTGTCCCCGCCTGCCTCTGACTTTGTGTCTCCTTTGCTCCCGGTGCTCCAGCCATACTGGCCGGCTGGGGCTCCTCAGACAGCCACACTTGCTCCCCCTTTTGCACATGCCATTCCCTCTGCCTGGAATGTTCTTCTCCCACATTTTTCTGAGACTGGCTCCTTTGCCACTCAGGTCTGGATAAAATGTCGCCTCCTCAGGGAAGCCCTCCCTGACCGCTCCCTCTGAAGGAGCACCTCCTCCCCAGGCATTGTTCGTCCCATTCGTTAGCCCACTCGTTTGTTTTCTTGTCTTGGCAGCAGGTGTCCCCCTCTGACATCATCTTGTATCTGTCTTCCAGCCGCTAAATATGGGGGGTGTGTGTGTGTGTGTGTGTGTCTGCCTGTCTCCCTTAGGACATACGGGAGGGGGACCCAAAAAGCCCGGAATTTTCTTTTGGAGGGTGGGCCCCTTGTAGCACAGGCTTCTCCCGCGTTCTAGGAACCCACTGGCATCAGTGTACCAGCTAGCGTTGTGAGAAGGGGGTTTGGCTTTGTGGAGGTTCTTTTGAGATTCTTGCAACACATTTTCCCACTTCATGATGGTGCTTGGCACGAGCAACCTGCCCACCCTGTGCTGAGAGTTCAGCCGTTTTTTGGCCGAGAACAGCGTGACCTGGTTCCCCACCCTCCCTATTCACCCAGTCTCGCCCCAAGTGACTTTTTTGTTGTTTGTTTCCCCGGATGAAAAAAGTCCTTGAAGGGGAATGTGTTGCTGATGTGGAAGACGGGAAACAGAAACCGTAGAGCCACTAAAAGCCATCAAAACGGATGAGGTCAGAAACTGTTTTGAGCGGCGGAAAAGGTATCAGCGGGGGTGCTCATCAAATGGAGGATTCTTTGAGGGTGACGGACGTTTCAACGTGTAAAGAGAAATACGCAACTTTTATCAATGTTTTCCGGGTTTCGGGGGCCCTCCAGTATATCCCAGGTGTGGTGGTCCAGGGCCAGCACAGGGCCTGGGAGATGCTGCATTGGAATGAGCCAACTCATCCCCCTCCATAGAGGTCGAGGTGGATGGGAGGGCACCCAGTGCTGCTGTCTGCAGAGAGCTGAGGCCTGGGGCCAACACACAGCCCCCTTTCCAAGTGGAGGAGGGGCCGGACTGACAGTGATTCCCCCCAGAGCCACCTAAAATTATCCCCGCTTCACTCTGGGCCATGAGGCTCAGAGAGGTTAGTGAACAACTTGGATGCCCCGCTGCGGAGTGCATTCAACGGAAGACTATTTGACTCCAGACAACACCCAAATGTCTTCTTTTTTTTTTTTGAGTCGGGGGAGGTCTCACTCTGTCACCCAGGCTGGAGTGCAGTGTCACAACACAGCTCACCACAGTCTCTACCTCCTGGGCT
>NW_007067386.1:0-9144 GCF_000164805.1 Carlito syrichta | reverse complement strand
TTTCGGGTGGGCGCCGCGTGCGACACCCCTGCGCTCTGGGCCTGAGGAAGAAGCGCGCCCTTCGACGCGGGCTCCAGCCCTCTCCGGAGCCGCCGGTGTGGCCACGTGTCCCGAGCATCCCGCCACCCCAGGGCCTCCACGTCCTCATGTGTAAAACAGCGGAAAGGATGGCACCTTCCTCAGCAGGTGGTTTTGACGCTTAGGGAGCGAATAATTGACAGGGGTGCTTGTCACAGGTGAGGGCCTGAGCATGTCTGTGTAACTGACGTTACATGCGCATTCCTTTTTCACATGTATGTTTGAGTCGGAGTCTCACTCCGTCACCCAGGCTGGACCGCAGCGGCACGGCTACCGCTCACCGCAGCCTCAGCCTCCTGGGCTCCGGCAGCCCCCCCACCTCCGCCTCCTGAGTAGCTGGGACTGCAGGCGCATGCCACGACGCCTGGCCAGGTTTTTGGTTTTCTGTAGAGACAGGGTATCGCTATGTTGTTCAGGCAAGCCTTGAACTCCTGGCTTCAAGTGGTCCTCCCGCCTCAGCCTCCCCTAGTGCTGGGATTGCAGGTGTGAGCCACCATGCCTGGACAAGCTTTTATTTTCGATGTTATTCCAATATCATAACATCAAGTTCATATATAGTAGTATTTTGTAACATGGTTATAGTATTATATTCCAAAATCATTGTAACAAGAGAGCTCAGAAGAGGTCTTTCCGAAGAGGTCCCACGTCTTCACCCCCCGTTCTCTTTGGAACTGGCTTGTCGAGCTCATGGGCGAGATGGCAGGTGCCCCTGTGCCCAGCCACAGCCCTGACCATGATGCCAGGGGGAGGTGATAGTGCAGGGCTGCCAGCCCCATGCGGGGGAGCAGGCCCCCGCTCCGCGATCCCAGCACCCACAGGGCGTCCTGTGGTCTTCGTCTTCCGGCCTGCACACTCGCCCTGGGGGCAGCATCACCGTCCCCCCTTGACGGCTGGGCTCACGCAGCTCACAGGGTGCAGCCCTGGCCAGTCACCCAGCTTGCCAGAGGCAGAGCCGGGGCTCGGACGCTGGCCTTTGGGATCTGCAGGCCGCCCTGCTGCTTCCCTGTGTGTCCTGGCCTTCCTGGGGCCGGGCCGGTCTCCGTGGGCCTGCAGGGCCTGGGGCCAGTCGGGTGGTGGCAGGCTCCGGCGAGAAGTGGGCGGGCTGTGGTACCCCACACCTGTCCCACGCCAGCACTGCTCCCCCCTGCAGAGAGGAGAGCCACCCCTCGGTGCCTTACCACTACTTCGAGAAGGGCCACCTGGACGAGTGTCAGATGTACCTGGCGCACGAGCGGGCGCCCCGGAGCGCCCACCGCTTCCTCACTGAGAAGGCCGTCTTTTCCCGCTGGGCCAAGAAGAGGTCCATCCTGTTCGCCCACCCGTCTTGGAGGACCGAGTAGCCCTTGTCGCCTGGTCGGCCGCCACGGCTCCGCCAGCGCCCTGTCCCGGCCTGGGCCACCACACTCCACCAAAAACATCTTAATTTATGGGTCCTGCTGCGCGCCGGTCGACCAGGGGTCCCTTCCCGCCCCACCCTGGAGACTCTTGAGCCATCTTGGGCCAGGGGCCGTGGACGGGGCCCATCCCTCGTCGCCATCCCTGCTCCTGGAGGAATCCGCTGCATCTGGGGCCTCACCTCACCTCCAGGGCTGCCGAGTGGCCTTTGCCCCGGGGCTGATGGCCCCACTCACCAGCATCGTGATGCTGTGCCAGTCCTGTCCTTCCCCCACAGTCGCCCTCGGTGCCATACTTCTCAGGCCAGTGGCCCCAGCTGGGCGAGGGAGGGGCCCCTGCTCTGTGCCTGCCAGGGCCGTATCCGCAGCGTACGGGTAAACGTTTCTCCGGAAACTGTCTCCAGCGTGGTCTTGTCTGGGGCTGGGGCTTGGGGCTTCTCTCCCTGTCGAGATCCCACAATCTGTCGGTCTGAAGCCCTGAGGCCCTCCCTGGGCCCTCGCTGGCTGGGCTGGAGGCGTTTACGTGGCTGAGTGCCTGTTCATTTCTTCCCCAGCGGCCTCCTGCCGGCGGTGCCAGCCCGACCCCCTCCCCCGGCCGCCCGAGGCGCCTCCAGGGTCTGGCCCCCAGTTTACTCTGGCCCTGGAAACTGACCCCTTCTTTGGGAACCCTGCTCTTCACCCAGTGGGAGGAGCCTCAGGCCTGGGAGGAAACCACTCCAGAGGGAAGGACACTCCCCCACCCCTGTCGCCTGTCCTGGGTCAAATTCCAAAGACCGGTCAAATTCCCTGTTAAATTTGGAGTTGGGCCCTCTGTAAAACAGGAAGGCAGAAGGCAGCCCTGGGTGGGAGTCGGGGGGCTGCCTCCAGGGGGTCCAGCCCTAGCTCGGCCTGCGGCTCTGCAGCTCTGACGTCCGCTTTCCTCACCTGGAGGTGGGAGACACATTTACAAGGGCTTGCGGCCGCCCTGGGTGGGGGCTGGAGTTAGCCTGTTTTGTGGCTGTCCTGAGCCACCCAGCTGAAGCCAGGCAACTGGGAGTCGCTGGGCCAGGAAGCAGTCCTGGGCAGGAGAGCCGAGCCTGGGGACCCCACCCCTGCACCCTCAGGCTGGAAGAAGCCCTCCTGGGCGCTGCCCTTCCCCGCTCCTTTGTCTGGAGACCGGGAGGCTAACAGATGGGCCAAGGGCCTTTGGGCTCTCAGCCGGAGTGGAGCCCTGGGTTCCAGCTCCCAGCTGCAGGGGCCAGGGCCCTATGCGAATGCTGTTGCCAACTTGAAATTCTTTTCTTAAAAATTGTTTTTTCACATAGTTACTTTCGATGCTTTGGGGAGCGCCCCACAGGATAAAAAGCACTGGGAAGGGGTAACCCCCTCACCCCAGGAGTGGCCCAGGGGGCGAGAGGCTGCCCGAGGGGAGGGAAGCCCAAAGGGACCCGCTGCAGACTCGGCCAAGGGCATGCCGTCGGTGCTGGGACCTGTGAGCAGGACTCGAGGAGACGTCAGCAAGCGTGGTGGGACTGGCTCCAGGCATACAGGCAAAGGGCAAGGGGGTTGGACTTGAAGTCGCAGAGCTACTCGGGTTCCTTCTCCTTCTCTTTTGCTCTTTTCTGCTTCTGCGGCGTGATCTCCGAGTCCCTCTGCTTGCGGGCAGCAGCAGAAAGCCCGTCATCTCGGCACGTTCCCTTAACCGAGTCGCTCTGCTTTTTCATAGCCTTCTGGCGGGCGCACTCAATGCTGGTTGCTGCAGGCCCTGGTGACCGCAGTGGCTCTGACCTGCCTCCGTTGAGTCCCCTCGTTTGGTCCCTAGGTTTTTTTGTTTTGCTTTTGTTGAGTCGGAGTCTCACTCCATTGCCCGGGCTGGAGTGCAGTGGCTTGCTCTCGGCCACCCCAGTGTCAACCTGCTGGGCTCCAGCAATCCCTTGCCTCAGCCTTCCAAGTAGCCGAAACTACAGGCGCGTGCAACCATGCCCAGCTAATTAATTTTTATTTTTATTGTAGAGACGAGGTCTCGCCAAGTTGCCCGGGCTGATCTCAAACCAATGAGCTCAGGCAATCTACTCGCCTCGGCCTCCCAGAGTGCTGGGATGACAGGCCTGAACCACTGTGCTGGGCCTCCAACAATTTCTTTAGCAAAGGGCCTGGCATTTCTTTGCCACGGGACCCCACAGATTACGGAGCCAGTCACGCCAGAGGGCTCTGGGCGACCCGTGCACTCTCCCTCCCGGCCCCGGTCCTCTCAGGAGGGGCTGGAGACCTGGCACCTGGCCGGCAGCCCTGCCTTGGCGCCCTGCCTCCCCCTGCCCAGCGCCAGGCGGGCCGGAACGCTCTGCAGGCGTGGGAGGAGGGCAGAGAGCCCTGAGCCAGCGAAGCAGGGAGCAGGCTGTCACTGGGCCGCGGCGGCCGGCCTGGCAGGGGTGAGGGGCTCCCAGGAGTGCTGGGAGAGGTAAGAGTGGGGTGCAGCCTGGCAGATGAGGATGGGGGGGGGTTTCCAGGCTTGGGGAGGGCCCTGGAGTCAGGCCTGACCTCGTTTTGGCACCACTTCCTGCTGCGGGGCCCTGTTTCACTAGTTCTCCCTGGGGCTCAGTTTCCGCATCTATAAAAGGTGAAATAGCCCCCCCTTTACGGACTGTGCGAACTCAGTGACAGTGGATGGTCTCTGGGGCTCAGGACATCGCCGGCCCTTAGTATATAGAACCGTCGTTGCCAGCAGGGCCGTCTGCCCCCGTCTCATCTCTGCCCTGCCGTGGTGGTGATGGGGAAGCAGGAAGCTCCCACCCCGTCCATTGTCTCCGGCTCGTGGGCTCATCCCGGCTGTCCCGGGCTCAGGGGCTGTGGGTCCTGGTGGCGTGTGACCTCTGCCCCCTCCTGGGAGGCTGCCCCCTCCATCCCACTGGGACACGCTGGCCCAGCTCTTGGGCCTGGGACACAGAGGCTCCTCTGTCTTGGCCCTGCCCCAGGGTGGGGTGTTTACTGCTGGGTTGGCCCAAGTCTTGGGTCCTTCTGTGGGTGGGAACACGGCCGCAGCGATGCGTCAGCCACTTCCTCCAGGCGACAAAACTGACCCCTGACAGGTCTGGAGGCCGCTCTGGGGTCTGCTGAAGATTGTCCCAGCGGCAAGACTGAGACCTTCCTGCCTTGGCCACAAAAGGCCCTGCAGCTGCCGGGAGGTAAATGGGGGGCAGGAGACTCCCCACAGCCCTGGGGGCCCCTTGACAGGCAGCCCCTCTTGGGGGCTGTTTTCCTGACCATCCTTTGTCCCTCAGTGCACCTGCTGGGGACACCTACCCCACTTCCTCAGCGGGACAGCCAGGCAAGCTTCACAGCCTGGAAGTGTCCCAAGGGGCCTTTTCCTCGGAAGAGCCAGGCCAGGGGCTCACTGAGACCTCACATGCCCAGGTGAGGACAGAAACATCAGGGGACTGGTGGGCAGCATGTCCAGTGTCCTCTGGGCCAGTTTGCACCCTCCAGCCTCAGTCCAGGAAAAAGCAGGTACTTCCCTGTTCCAGCCCTACAGTGCCTCTGCTGAGGCCCAGGTCTTGGGCACAGGGGCTGTGTGGCGGTCCCCACCTGCTGGCTGCACCCCCTGGCCTCTCCTCTCCAGAAGCCCGTCCCTGGGCAGGAGCCCCAGGAGAGAGACAGGAGCCCCTAGCCCTGGCTCCCAGCCTGGCTCTGCCCAGGACCCACGGAGTCTGGGAAAGGTCTGTCCTCTCTCTGGCCCTGGATTTGGATTTCTGTACGATGGGAGCTGGAGCAGCAGGTGAGGAGGTCTCTTCCAGTTCTTTAGAACACCGTGGAAGGGAACATTGTAACAGCTCACAGAAGTTTGCTAAGGGTCTAAGAAGCAGGGGGGTCACGGACAGGACCCCTACCCTGGGGGCAGGAAGGGCTGAGGCAGAGGCCCCCCCAGCCCTGGGGGGCACCTTGATGTGCAGAGCCAAGGGCCGTGGGGAGAGGCTGGAGGGGAGGACCACCAGGACTGGCCACAGTTACCATCTAAGCACGTCCTGGTGTGGCCTGGCCTGGCTCTCAGGCCTGGGACCTCGGCGCATAGCTGCGCTGTGGTTATTAGCCAGGAGCCTGTTCCTTCCTCTGGAATGAGGAGCAAGTAGTGCCCATCTCATAGGTTAATTTAAGGGTGAGTGAGGTGTGTCTGCAAAGTGCTTCGCACAGGATAAGCCGCTTTTTCCTCACCCTCATTATCATGATTGAGGTGGCCGTTACTGTTCTTGGGGTTCTGGAGGGAGCCGGGGCCCAGAGACACGGCAGGCCTGACTGAGGAGCTCCAGGTCCGGACTGGGTCCAAGAGCTGGGCTGAAGAGCCCTCTGGCTTCTGGAGTTCGGGCCACTGGCCTGGGCTAGGGGGACGGCTGGGGAAAGGACGCCCCTGGTGCCGCTCCTGACCTGCTTCCCACCTGAACTGCCTGGTGCCCTGCCTGTGGCGTTCTATCCTGCAGCCCACAGGACAGGGCCAGTCGGCCTAGGATGACCGGGGTGGGGACCGGGCAGAGGCCACCAGGGGCTGGGAAGCCTCAAGCCCACACTTGTGGGCCGCCCCCTCCCCTGCATGGCAGGTGCTGGCTTTACAGCCGAGAGGCTGCACCTTGGATGGCAACTGACTTTTGCTGTAACTGAAAACAATTTACCGTAATTGTACAGTACAAACAACACAGAGTTCATCAAGTGAAGAGTGAAGGTGGAACCCGCCCCTCTTGCCCCACCTGTGTTTTCCAGGGGAACTATGGGCTGTAGGCCAGTGTGGATTCTTCCAGAACCTTTGGTGGACGTTTACAAATGTTAGGCATAGTTATGTTTCAAGAAAAAAAAGGTAGCCGGGCTCGGTGGCTCAGCCTGTAATCCCGCGCCTTTGGGAGGCTGAGGTGAGTGAATTGCATGAGCCCGCAGGGTTTGAGACCCGCCTGGGCCACTTGACAAGACCTCATCTTTACAATAAAATCAAAAAAATGAGCCGGGCATGGTAGCGCGCGCCTGTAGTTCCGGCTACTCGGAAGGCTGAGGCGGAAGGATCGCCGGAGCCCAGCAGGTCGAGGCTGCGGTGGCCAGGAACGGCCGCTGCACTCCAGTCTGGGCGACAGAGTGAGACTCTAACTCAAAAAAAAAAAAGAAAAAAAGGCAAAAGAAAAAAATGCTATAGATGTAGTTATTTTTAGAAATTCAAAATACATTTTTAAATATAAAAACAGGGATGGTCATCATCTTACTTTATTCCTCCAAAATTCACTTAAGCCGAAAGGAAAACAAACAAAAAACAGCCCAAATCCCTTCATTCCAGAAATAACCAGTATATATATGTGTATATATATATATATATGTGTGTGTGTGTGTGTGTGTGTGTATGTGTGTGTGTATATATCTATACCCACATACACACATGCACATATATATATTTTTGGAGTCAGGATTGCACTGTCACCCAGGCTGAAGTACAGCAGCATGACCAAGGCTCACCACAGCCTTGACCTCCTGGGCTCATGCGAACCTCCCACCTCAGCCTCCTGAATAGCTGGGACTACAGGCACAGGCCACCACACCTGGCTAATTTTTAAATTTTTTGTAGAGGTGAGGTTTTGCTATGTTGCTCAAGCTGGTCTTGAACTCCTGGCCTCAAGCAAGCCTCCTACCTCGGTCTCCTAAAGTGCTGGGGTTACAGGCATGAGCCACCATACCCAGCCTAGAAATAACTACTGACACTAATCACTGATAGGCAAAAGGTATTTCCTTATTTTCATTTGTTTCCTCTGTTTTGCACCTTTCTTTTAAATATTGTGATACACAAATGACTTACATGTGCCATATTTGTAAGTTGTAAAGCTGGAACTACAGGTGCACACCAGCATGCTCCACTAATTTCATTTTGGGAGGCAGAGGCGAGAGGATTGCCTGAACCCAGGTGTTAGAGATCAGCCTGGGCAACTTGGTGAGACCGTGTCTCTATGTTAAATAAACAAAATTAGCCAGGTGTGGTGGTCATGAGCGTGTCACTGCACTTCAGCTGGGTGGCAGAGTGAGACTCTGACTCAAAAAAAAAAAGGAAAAGAAAAACATCTAATCACTATGATAGGCAAAGCTGTCTCCTGACCCTGGCTGTGAGAGGTGGGCTCCTATGTGCTTCAACAACATATCGTGTGGTTTTATCTTTCTAGACTTGTCTTTTTCACTCTTTGAGTCTAAGATTCAGTCATGTAATTGCAGCTCATTCATTTTCTCCTACTATGTAATATTCCATAGTGTGAATGTTTCACCATGTAAAACATTCCATTCTCCTATTCATGGATTTTGGGGCTCTTTCCAGTGTTGTATTATCTCAAGCAATGCTACTATGAACTTTAAAAAATTTTTGAGAGTCTCACTCTCGCCCAGGCTGGGGTGCAGTGCACACGATCGTGGCTCACTGCAGCCTTGACTTCCTGGGCTCACCTGATCCTCCCATCTCAGCCTCCTGTGTTTCTGGGACTACAGGTGGACACCACTACACCCCACTAATTTTTTGATTTTTTTCTAGAGACGTGGTCTCACTACGTTACCCAGGCTGGTCTCCAACTCCTGGGCTCAAGCGATCCTCTGACCTCATCCTCCCAAAGTGTTTGGATTCAGGCATGAACCACCTCACCTGGCCAGCTGCTATGAACTTTGTTGGATACATCCTCCAGAATGTCTGCAGGGTATATATACCCAGACTGTGTGAAATTCAAATATTTACAATGTTGTTTTCCAACTGTGTCTCTATTTTACAAGACACAATTCTTTAACTTGCTTTAACAACCTGTAAATATCCTGGCCCTCCTTCCCTGCCAGAGCATGCTGACCTTGATTTTTTTTTTTTAAAGCAGGATTTATTGAGAGGACAGAAAAGCTCCCACAGTGGGAGAGGACCTGAGGGGGTTGCCCTATACTGACCTTCATTTTAACAGCTCTTAGTGCACTTTGGCTGGCTGTGCCTTTGCTTGTTTAACCAGTCCTCTAGCAATGGCTTTTTTTTTGAGTCGGAGTCTCACTCTGTTGCCCAGGCCGGAGGGCAGTGGCATGCTGGGCTCAGCTGAGCCTTCCGTCTCAGCCTTCCCAGAAGCTGGAACCACAGGTATGTGCCACCACGCCCAGGTAAGTTTTTGATTTATTGTAGAGATGTGGTCTCTCCATGTTGCCCAGGTTGGTCTCAAACCTGAGGGCTCAGGCAAGTCTCTCGCCTCAGCCTCCCAAAGTGCAGGGATTACAGACCTGAGCCGCCATGCCTGCAGCTACTTCTCCCTGTCACTTAAAACGATGTCCCTGTAGCCAGGAGTGGTAGCGTGCACCTGTATTCCAGCTACTGGGAAGGCTGAGGCGGAAGGATCACCGGAGCCCAGCAGGTCGAGGCCGCTCCCGGCCACTGCGCTCCAGTCTGAGCGACAGAGTGAGACTCCAACTCAAAAAAAAAAAGTACATTATCATCGTCTCTTAATATTGAATAGACTTAAGGTTCTGATGATAAATAATATCCCACTGGACTAATAAGTCAGTGATGTGTGCGACCCTGGCTTATAATGATGTTGCCACGTTTCAGAAGCTACCCTGAACTACCTTTAAATTTTTAATAACTGCCGGGCTCGGTGGCTCAGCCTGCAATCCCAGCGCTTTGGGAGGCCGAGGTGAGTGGATTGCCTGGGCCCGCGGGTTCGAGACC